>NC_058131.1:180607223-180621672 GCF_016433145.1 Gracilinanus agilis | reverse complement strand
ACCAAACAGGTTCATCGTCTGGATTCTGGGGAGATGGTAGGATCCTTATCCTGAAATTATTCTCAAAAGAATTTAAACTTTACATTATAGATTACAAAACATACATTTTCTTCTAAGATTTATACAATCTCCTTGATCTATTTTCCAGATCATTTGTTTCTGTAATACGATGTTTCATATTCTCATCTATTATTCCATTCTTTTGACCTTGCTTTATTATTTCGTATTGTCTTTGCAAGTTGTCATCTTCCCCTTATCTAATTCTAGTTCTTAATAAATTATTTTCTTTCATGAGTTTCTGGATCTCTTTTTCTGTCTAGGTGATCTTTCTAATTTTCTTGATTTTCTTGCATTTCTCTTCCTTCCCCCTAATTTTTCCTTAACCTCTCTCATCTGGTTTTTGAGGTCTTTTTAAAGCTCTTCCAGGAACTCTTTTTGAGCTTAAGGCCATTGATTGTATTTCTTTGCTATTTTTTCTTTTCTTTTTAAAAAAAATACTTACCTTCCATCTTAAAATTAATACTATGAATTGCTTCCAAGGCAAGAAGAGTGGTAAGAGAGGGCTAGGCAATGGGAGTTAAGTGACTTGCCCAGGGTCACACATCTAGGAAATGTCTGAGGTCAGATTTTAACCTACGACCTCCTGTCTCTAGGCCTTGTTCTCAATCCACTGTTTTACCTCGCTGCCTCTCTTTACTGTTTTTGAAGTAGTTGTTTTTACTTCACTTTCTGAATTTGAGCTGAGATCTTTTCTTTCTCCATAGTAGCTTTCAATAATTGGGTTCTTTCTCTTTTGCTTGATCATTTAAAAAACAATTTTTTTTAAATTTTAGTATCCAGGTCATTCATTTTTGGCTTTTTTCTGGAGTCTTAGGGTTCCAATTGTGTTGGAGTATGTTATCTCAAATTTCAGGATTTTGTGTGTGTGTGTGTGTGTGTGTTTTCCTGGGTCCTATTTAATTATTCTAGTATTTATAGTCCAAGATTTGATGTACTCCCATGTCTCTGGTTCAAATCCCAGTCCATGGCTGATTTCAGATTGATCTCACTGTGTGAAGGAAGTTATTGAGGGGACCTTGATCATGAGGACAGAATCTTTGATGCCCAATGGACCTGCCATTAAGGTAGGGGACAATGAAGCAGGGTGAATGTCTCCTGGACAGCCCTAGCAAAGGAGGAAGGCAACATTTGGCCCATGGAGCTTTCCCTATCAAAGTGAGTGGGCTGGGAGAAAGTTAAATAAACCCAAGTGGGAACTGATTTCGCTCTCTTTACTTCTACTCTTGAAGAGACTGGCTCCATGCACTGCTGTAAGAATATATAGACTTTAGCCAGCTAAATGGAGAATTGATCATAATCAGGTTAATCTTTCTTTAAGACAAATAAAACTATATCTCTTCTCTTACCTCTCACCTTCCCATTTTATTAATAAAAGCTTAAACCTCTAGTGAGGTTTTTTATTCATAACACCCCCACAGAGCCCACAGACAATTCTTCCACTGCAATTGCAAGCAGCCAATCCATGTCCTCCTGTGGCAACAACCAAGGTCTCCACTCTCCTAGAAGTGACACACACTTCAGGGCCCTGGTTCCTCACTGGTGGAAGCTCTTTCCCCACTCTTCCTTTCCTACTACTGCAGTCTGCAGTGCAGAGTCCAAAGCCTAGGATAGAACAGTGTCCAGTCCATGTTCCTTGAGCTCCAAAGTCTCTTGTTTCTCAGTAGCAAGGCTTGGGTTCTTGCCTTTAGGATCTGGTGCCAGTAGACCCTATGGTGTTCACTCCTTCAATCCCCAGCTGAGACTATAGCAGACACAGATCATCCCAGAACACAGATACTCCCAGGGCCCTCTGCCTTCAGAATTGAGCAGTACCCTCTGAGATGCAAGCTCCAAGGCTTGGCAAACAAGATGAGGTTGCAGTTCCTGACCCCAAGGGCTGCCTTGTTGATTCCACTCCATTTGCTCTATTCTTGCCCCTGGGCTTATGGAGGTGGGTCCTAGGTCTAGGAAGTCAGAGATTTTTCTCCCTAATTGTTTCCTGATTCCTATCTGTTTTTGCCACTTTTTACATTGATTTTGTGGAGTTACTTTTAGTTGTTTGTGGGGGTTATTAGGAGGATGAGGAAGCTTCATACCCTACTCTACCATCTTCCCAAATTGCATCCTGAGCTGAAGAGATTGTAAAGGGATAGTGTAGAGAGAAAAGAGAAGAGAGCTGAAGGTACGAGTGACCAAACTCGACCACTAGCTAGGCCAGTGATGGGCAACCTTTTGAGCTTGATGTGATAAAATTGGCCAAAAAATCGAGCATAACTCGGGTGGTATGTCACTTCGAGAAAAAAACCCATAAATGGGGGCAGCTGGGTAGCTCAGTGGATTGAGAGCCAGGCCTAGAGTCAGGAGGTCCTAGGTTCAAATCCGGCCTCAGACACTCCCCAGCTGTGTGACCCTGGGCAAGTCACTTGACCCCCATTGCCTACCCTTGCCAATCTTCCACCTATAAGTCAATACACAGAAGTTAAGGGTTTAAAATTAAAAAATAAATAAATAAATAAAACCCATAATTTTGCAATATTTATAGTTTAAATAACAAAAATGTATAATTGTAATATATAACTGTATTTAATAAACCAAAATAGGTAAATTTATATAGGTAGAATTGTCATCTATAGTGCACAGAGTGTCTTACACTACAGCAAATGTTTCATCCTTGTCATGCAGCCCCATACTTCTCTGTATTCGGCCACATGCCATTGAAAATGACTACGCATGTCAGTGTTAACACACATGTCATAGGTTTGCCATGACCAAGCTAGGCTATGAATTAAAATTTCCACCACATGCTGCCAAGCATTTCCATGGACTATCTTATGGACCTGGAAACTACATTCTTTTTTACCTTTCCTTCTTTAAATCTTTCTTCTTTGGAAAAAAATAAAAAATTTGAATCAATATTTGCTTTTACAACTTTTGCCTTTGCAAATAGATATTGAAATGGTGGAGTAGCTAAGCTAGATTTGGTGTCAGAATGATCTGAATTCAAATCCTGTCTCAGATACCTAATGACTGTGGGGCCCTAGGCAAATCAAGAAACCTCTGTCACCTTCAGTTTCTTCATCTATCATATGGGGATAATAAAAGTATGTCGACATGGAATCTAGAGACCCCAAACTTGTAGCTTAGTGAGGTATGATAAACCCCAAGTTTAGAAATAGTTTATAGGTTGGAGATCCCCAAAGCTTGTGCTTGTTCCCTGTTCCGGAAAGAATCCACTCTGAAGGGAATCTCTGGCTAGCAGTTGCAGACTGAATAATGGACCCCAGGGTAAATGCTAAATACCCTTTTGTCCTAGGTAGTCTTCCCCATTGTATCTAAGACCCTTCCCAAGAAGACACACCTGGGCAGAGACCATTCCTTTAGAATCCATTGTGTAAGCAGCCCCTTCCCCTACACCCTAGCCTCTAGCTATGATCCCTTTCTCTAGGTTGATTTGTATCCTGTCAGTATAATGTCAATCATCTCTCTCAGCCCCTGGATCTTCCCAAATGGTATATAAGTTCCCCAATTTCCTTTGTTCTGGGGAGTCCTCATCTAGCGTGGTGGCAATCCGCGGGGAAGGGGGGGGGGTGTCAGGGAGCAGAGCGAAGCAGTGTTCATTTAGACTCTGCACAAGGCGCAGCTCTGTATAAGAGGCCAGGTAGCCTTCATCCCCCTTTCCCTTGATTAAAGAGTGGATTTATGACTATTTAATAGTTCTGCGTTTTTTTCTAAGTTAACAAGTATTTACCTCATGGGATTGATCAAATGAGATGTTATATGTACAGAGTTTTGCAAACTTTAAAGCATTTTTATTAGCTATTATTTTACATTCTATCTTCAGTTCAAGTGTTACCTTCTACTTGAAGCCTTTCTGAATCTCTTCAGCTCATCATGCTTTCTTGCTCTGGAAATTATGTTGTTTTTGTTTTATTTGGGTACTTGCTGCTTTCCCCCTTCTCTCCCACCCCTGACTTCCATTCTCTAGAATGTCCTTTAAGACAGGGATTCTCTATCATTTTTGACTTTGTATATTCAATACCTAGCACAGACTAGATATTTATACTTTTGTTGAATTGGATTGAATAAGCATCCAATTTTAGATCTTCATTAGGAAAAGTAGCTCTCAAAGGTAGGGGGCAGATTGTAGAAGCTTATGGCAGGTTGGGGTGTAAGAGCGAAAAGATGATCTAAATATTCATTTAGATACATTCCTTTCAACAACTATTCCCAAGCCTGCCAGTTGGTGGAACACCATCTCTCTCCATCCCCAGCATGGCTACTCCAAAGGAGCCTAGTGCCTCTGAACCCTCAAGAAGATGAGGCTACTTATAGTACTGGCCCAGGACCTGAAGAGGTTAGAATCTCATAAATGAAGAGGTAGGATTAGTTAACCTCCTGAGGTCCCTTTCCAGCTTTACAGTTCTTTTAAGACTTTGTCCTAATACACAACCCGTTAATGGTACTCTGCTCCCTGGTAGAAAAGTAAACGGGGAGTTAAGTGTGAAAGTGTCCGAATCAGAGACGGGATCTGCTGCGGAAAAGTGAATTTCTCTGTAGTTCATAATCTCTAAGATTGCGGAGGCTGCCTTGGAGATAGAATCTGTCTCTCTCAACATGCAATTCTTGCATGTAAGGCAGGGAATAAAATAAAGCCTAAGAGTTTCTATTGAAGCAACCCCATACCTTTGTTGGTTTGACCTCAAAGGTTTCTTTATCCGAAGAGATGTTTCCTATACTCATGCATATCCTTCTACACATCACCTTTCTATCTTTATTCTAACATTTATTATTTTTCAAACAAGTCTTAGGTCACTCATGAGTGTTAAAAGAGACTAAAAGGCAAAGAGTAGAAAGAGGGAGGCATCAGGGATTAGGGCTGTAGGGCACCAGATGATGTCTCACATGTATCTGAGAAATTATCTCTCAAAATATTAAAGTGAGGTGGCCAGGAAATGACTACAAGTTCAATCAAATTAACTATGTCACAAACTGTTCTTGATGTCAACCACTAATCCAGTTTAAAGATGTTTAAAAATATCTGCTTGTACCAGCCATAATCGCAGGGGAAACCATATGGGAAAAGATCCAACTATTCTTTGAATCAAATATGGTGAATTCAAATAAACGGGAAAGTCACAAAAATCACAGATTTTGAGAATTAGAAAGGACCTCAGTGGCCATGTAGTTTAACTCATATATGAAGGAATCCCAACATGTGGGGCATCCAGCTTCAATTTTAAAGATCTCTAAGAAGTCAGTCGACTTCTTAGAGCACCTAATATGTACCAGGCATTGTACTAAGCATTGATAATACAAGAAGAGATTTAAAAGAGGGGGAAGCCAGGTGGTTCAGTGGATAGAAAGCCAGGCCTGGAGAAGGGAGGTCTTGGGTTCAAATATGGCCTCAGATGTGTCCGAGCTGTGTGGACCCTGCACAAGTCACTTACCTTCCCATTGCCTAGCCCTTCCTGCTCTTTGCCTTAGAACCAATACATAGTTTTGATTCTAAGATAGAAGGTAAGGGTTTTAAAAAAAAAGAGACAGTCCCTGCCCTCAAGGAGCTTAATATTTAATGGGGGAACCAACTAATAAATAAATATGTACAAACAAGCTATAAACAGGATAAATAGGAAATAAATAACAGAAAGAAAGCACTAGAATTAAGAGGAGTTGGGAAAGGATGTAGGAAAGAAGGTAGGATTTTAACTGGGATTAGAAGGAAGGCAGAGAAGCCAGGTGGGGATGAGGAAGAAAAGCATTAAAAGAGAAAATACCCTGAGATGGAGATGAAATGTTATGATTGTAGACTAGCAAGGAAGCCATTGTCACTGAATGAAAGAATACAGTAAAGTGTAAGAAGACTGGAGAGATTGGGAGTGGTGGGTTAGTGATAAATAAGTTATAAAGGGGTTTTGAATACCAAACAGGATTTTACATTTGATCCTGAAGGTAATAGGGAATCATTGGAGTTTACTGAGTAGAGAAAGGAGAGTTGACTTGATTTATCTGCATTTTAGGAAAATCTTTTCATTGGCCAATTGGAAGGTGAATAGGAGTAAGGAGAAGCCTGTGGCAGGCAGACCCACCAAGAGGATAATTTAAGCCTGAGGTGATGAGCTGCAGTAACTCAGTAAGTGGTGGTGATTATATCTGAGGAGAGGAGCAGAGGGAAAACACACCTCTAAAACCATCTTATCTATTCCCTTTTAACACAGTTTCAATCATCTGGAAGCTTTTCTTTACATCAAGTCTAATCTTTATTTGTAATTCTTACCTATTGCTCTTGGTTCCTTCCATTAAGGCCAAACAGAAAAAGGACTTTAAACCTTTATCCATGGCATCACTTGAAATACTTGAAAAAACTATCTTCCTGCTACCCCTAATTTTTTCTTCCCTTGATGCCTAACCCCAATTCCATCACCTGATCCTCATATTACATGGCCCTTCCTTCACCATTCTGGTTGTCCTCCTCTCTAGAGTCTCCAATTTAAAAATGCCCTTCTTAAACAGTGGCCCTCAAAACTGAACACAGTGTTTCAGACGAGGTCTGCTGAGGGCAGGATACAGAAGCAGTGTCACTTCTTTTTTTCCTGGAAGCTGTGCCATTTTTAAGGAAGCTGGAGAGCACATTGGATTTTTTGGCTGCCACATCACATTGCTGATTCACAGTGATTTTGCAGTCTGCTAAAATCCTCAGATCTTTTTGTAGACAAACTGCTGTTTAAACATGCCTCCTTCATTTTGTTGTGAAGGTGATTTTTTTATATCCAAGCTTAAGACCATTTACATTTATGCCTATTGAAATTTAATCTCTAGCTTGTCAGGATATTTTTGAACTCTTATCAAGTGTGTTAACTATCACTCTCATACATATCATTAGAAAATTTGATGTTTCATATCTACATTTTTCTAAATCATTGATTAAAACGTTAAATAGTACGGGATCAAGCACAGGTGCCTGAGATTCTAGTGGAGACATATTGCTCATGAGCCATTCTTCCACCCAACCTTAGCTACACACAAAGATGGTCATACTCTTGATTTTGCTATCACCCACATTTGTATCATCTCTATGTTCAAGAATCCTGAAATCCCTTTATCTGACCAGAATTTATTGGCTTTCCACGTCTCCCTCTGTCTTCCCTTACAAAACCTTACTCTTAACCATACCAGGACCTCCAGTCCCTGGACTCCTCAATTGTCTCCCAGACCATCTCCTCTGAACTGGCTACTCTCACCTCTTCTTTTCCTCTTGATTCCTTGGTGAACCATTTCAACTTTGCCCTCTCTTCCTCTCTTGAATCTCCAGCCTTCTTTATCATATTGCCAATAATGTCCAGCACAGACTCAGTCTTGGATCACTCCCACATACATGCTACTGAACAAAGGTGGATAAAAATCACACAACTATTCTGACTGGGTCTACTGCAAACTTGTGTTATATAACCTCATTTGAGCCCTCTCTACTCTTGCAGTCCAACTATATCTCCCTTATGAATTCATTATCCTTGTTTCCAGATCAGCTCTTCCAAATCTTTTCAAACCTCTTCAACTTTCCATTGTTCTCTCTCTTCTCTCTCAGTCAAGAACCTCACCTCGTGTTCTTTCTCATCTCCCATCATTCAGGTGCCTTCTGGTACCATTTCTTCCTCCACCCATCTCATATGATGAAATGGCCTTACTTCTTACCAAGACCAACCCTTCTATTTGTTCAAATGATCTCATTCCATCTTGTCTCCTCTAATAGATTGTTTTCTTTGTCATCCTCACTCTTTCACTTATTTTCAATCATTCTCTCTACTGGCTCATGCTTACAAACAAATCTCCTCTAACTTAAAGAGACCTCACTTGATCATTCCATCCCTGAATATCATCCTATATCTCTTCTGCCTTTGAATTTTCAGGACATTACTCTCTCCTGATTTTCTTCCTCTCTATCTACACACTCCTCTGTCTCTTTTGCTGACTCCTCCTCTAGATCTCCTCTAACCATAGGTGTCATCAAGGTTCATTAAGTTCTAGGCCCTCTTCTCTCAGTTTACTACTTGGTGATTTCATCACCTCCTTACCATCTTTAATGTTTATGATTCTCAAAACTATCATGCTCCAAACTCTCTGCTGATCTCCAAACTCACATCTTCAAATGGCTTTCAGACATCTTCAATTGGATGTTCAGCAAACATCTTCTTCAAAATGGAATTCATTATCTTCCTTCCTAAATGCTTCCCCATTTCCTAGCTTCCCTCTTGCGGTAGAGGAATCATTCTGGACTCCTCACTATCGCTTGGCCCTCATATCTAAGTTATTGCCAAAGTCTTAATTTAGCCTTTGCAGTGCCTCCTTTTATCTTCTAATACCCATCGAGTGCAAGCTCTCTTTCAACTCAAGCCTGGACTATTACAGAAGTCTACTGGTGGATCTGCTTGCCTCAAATCTTTCCCTATTCCAATTCACACTTCTTTCAGTCACTGAATCGATTTCCCAAAGCACAAGGCTAATCATTACCCCCACCCTATAAACTTTAATGACTTTTTTTTTAAACCCTTGTCATCCACCTTAGAATTACTACTGTGTATTGGGTCCAAGGCAGAAGAGCAGTAAAGGCTAGGCAATGGGGGTTAAGTGACTTGCCCAGGGTCACATAGCTTGGAAGTGTCTGAGATCACATTTGAACCTAGGACCTCCCATCTCTAGGCCTGACTCTCAATACACTGAGCCACCCAACTGTCCCCCTTTAGAGATTTTTTGTTGCCTTCAGGAATAAATAATATATTATTAATATATATTAGAATATAATATATAATATGAAATACTGTTTAGCATTCATAGCCCTTTATAACTTAGCCTCCTCCTACCTTTCCAGTCTTCTTACACCTTACTCCCATGTGGTCTAGTGGCACCGGCCTATTTGTTCCATGAACAAGGAAGATATCTCCATTCTGGGTATATTTTCTGGCTGGTCCCCATGCCTGGAATGATTTCTCTCCTTAACTTTTAACTACCAGTCTTCCTTTAAGTCTGAACTAAAATCCCATCTTCTACAAGAAGCCTTCCTTAACCAGTACCTTCTCCCTGCTAATTATTTCCTAATCATCCTGTATTTAACCTGTTTGTATTTAACTGTTTGCAAGTTGTTTTCCCTATTATATGGTAAGCCTCTTGAGGGCAAGAATTATCTTTTGTTTCTTTTTGTATCCCTAGAATTTAAAATAGTGACTGATGAATAGCAGGCACTTAATACATATTGATTGATTGATATTGAAAGTCTTGGAGAAGAAAAAATTACATGGGGGAAAAAATAATACCCAGGGGGGCAGCTGGGTAGCTCAGTGGATTGAGAGTCAGGCCTAGAGATGGGAGGTCCTAGGTTCAAATCCAGCCTCAGACAGTTCCCAGTTGTGTGACCCTGGGCAAGTCACTTGACCCCCATTGCCCACCCTTACCACTCTTCCACCTATGAGCCAATACACAGAAGTTAAGGGTTAAAAAAAAAAAAAAAGCTAAAAAAAAAAATAATACCCAGCAAGTCAGTGAGAAATTAAATCATTACAGTATTTGATAACACGTTATAAGTTAAGAATGACAAATTTTGGAGTGCATGTAGAAAAATGGCAACATTAATCCATTGTTGGTAGAATTGTGTACTGTTCCAACCATTCTGGAGAGCAATCTGGAATTATGTCAAAAGAGTTATAAAACTGTATATACCTTTTGACCCAGCAATACCACTATCAAGTAGTTTATTTCCTAAAGTGATCAGGGAAAAAGGAAAAGAAGCTATATGTTTTAAAATATTTATGGTAGGTCTCTTTGTAGGGGGCAAAAAACTAGAAATTGAGAGGATGCCTATCAATTGGGGAATGACTAAACAAGTTCTGGCATATGATTGTGATGTAATACTACTTTTCCAATAAGAAAGGATGAGTAGGTTAATTTTTAAAAGACATGTAGGAAGGCAGCCAGGTGGCTCAATGGATTGAGAACCAAGCCTAGAGATGGGAGCTCCTGGGTTCAAATCTGACCTCAGACATCTGCTAGCTATGTGACCCTGGGCAAGTCATTTAATCCCTATTACCTAGCTTGTACCACTCTCCTGCCTTAAAATCAATACATGGTATTGATTCTAAGATGGAAGGTAAAAGTTTAACAAACAAACAGAAACATGGGAAGACTTACATGCAATAATGAAGAGTTAAATCAGCAGAACCAAAAGAACATTATGTACAGCAATAGAATATTGTTTGTCTATCTATCTAATATGTATATCTACTGCCAGAGAAAGAACTGATAAGTAGAAATAAGCAAGTCATAGTTTTATGTGTAGATATATCTTTTTGTCAAATGATGCCTTTCTAATGGGGGAAGAGAAAGGAGAGATGGAGTTACCTGGAGATTTTAATGTAATGAACAAACTTAAAATTAAAAAAAAAGTGAATGAATGAATGAATGAATGAATGTATAGATGAGCTCACTATGTGCTTCACACATAAGCAAAACATAGCAAAAGCAAAAAAAAACTTACCCTGTCCTCAAGAAGTTATTTTCCAATTGGGAAAGACAATGTATGTCCTGTGGGGCTATTCTCCTGGGCTTTTCATGGTCTCCAGAAATTCATCTTCCAGCAAAATCAACTCCAAAACTCACACTCAGTATCCCTTTTCCCCTACATCCCTTCTCTCTTCAAATTGGAGAGGGCAAGGGTAGACATCAGAGATATATTTCCATATCTTCTACTCTAAGAGACTACCTTAAGCATCTATCTCATCATTTCTGACTTGGTTGCAAAACTTCAGTGTGCTCTGGCATCACTGGATTCTTTCTCTACCTCTGTTTTAGTGAACATGGCATAGGTTTTCTTTTTCTATTAGCTCTACAAGGACAGACTGTCTTTTCTCTCTCTTTTTATCCCCTGCACTTAGCATAATGCCTGCATAGCACAGGTACTTAATAAATGTGTATTGATTGACATATAGTGGGAGACTTCGACTTAGAGAGTCACAGGGATTGTACTTGGAGGGATGGGGTTACTTTATCCATTAAAAGACAATTTCAGGATGACCCAGACTAGATTAGGTTTTTTTTTTAAATTTTATTTTAAACCCTTAACTTCTGTGTATTGGCTCCTAGTTAGAAGAGTGGCAAGGGTAGGCAATGGGGGTTAAGTGACTTGCCCAGGGTCACACAGCTGGGAAGTGTCTGAGGCCAGATTTGAACCTAGGACCTCCTGTCTCTAGGCCTGACTCTCAATCCACTGAGCTACCTAGCTGACCCCTAGAATAGTTTTTTATCTAAAATTTCTAAGCCCCCAAGGGCCTAGCATCTGCTCATAACAAATATTTGATCTTTGTTGAATTGGGAAGGGAAGAAATATTTATATAGCACTTACTAAGTGGGTGTTCCCACAGGACTGATGCCTCTGGTGTTTTTCAGGGCTACTTATCCCATCTCTGGTGTGTCTACCTTTGCCCCAACTCTCACCTCTCTCTCTGCTTAGTGGCCATACTCTGGCAAAATTTTTTTGGCAGGCCTAACATTTGGAACAAACTGTTCTTATCGGTCCATTTCAGAGAGGTCTTCATATCCTCTGGTAGACATCCCCCTAACTCACTGATGGATTTGAAGTTTGTTGGTTACCCTTCAATTGCTTTAGACTGTCCAATGAAGTTGGTGAGTTAGGGGGATGTCTACCCAAGCATGTGAAGAATTCTCCCTGGAACAGGCAGATGGGAACAATTTGTTCCAAAGGCTATGGAGGTTGCTGAAGCAGACTGTGGAGAGCTTAGAGCTTGGTCATCCACTGTCTCCTGGGGCCATTGCCAGTCATCCTGACTTTTGTCTTGTCATTGGACTTAGATGATTCTGAAAGAGAGAGTGAGCCTGATGACTATACAACACTGCCTCACTTAAATCTAATTCATTGGTTTGTCAAGACATCATCCCTTGATGCCACTGGACCTCTTAGAAAAGATGAACAACAGTATGTATTGGGTAATGTGCTAAGTTTTAGTGTTACAAATACTACCTCACTGATCATCAGAACTGAATGCTTAGAGATGCCACTCACTGATGGATTCATTAAAACTCTAGACCTGGATTCTGGAAGACCTGAGTTCAAAACCTTCCTCAGATTCTTACTAGCCATGGAACATCCTCTCTCCTAAGTCATTTAATCTCTGTCTCAGAGTTCCTGCTCCCACCACCCCCCCAAGTGGGACAATAACAAAGCAATAAAAATATTTTGCAAACTTAAACTGCAAAGTCTAAGGGCAGTTTCAAGGCCCTACGACTTCTGGGACATTCTCCTGAAGGAAATGAAATATTTTTTGTATTTCATTTTATTGTAAAAATAAAATATTATCCTAATGATGTATTTGTTTAATATATGCACATATATTTAAGAAAATAGATCTTTTTTGTTCATTGTATCCAGAAACTACATGTTTCTTTTATAAAGAAATTAAATTTTTTCAAAGATTTTGAATAATTGAGTAGGTTGCTATCCTTTGGGGGTCTTTGGAGTTTTCAACATTTATTTCCCTCTTTCAAGGACCTGTGATTTAGTCAGATAGCAGCTCTTCTCTTTAAAAGATGGTTGGGCTCAAAAAAACTGTCAACTGGAGGCCAGTCTTCCAATGATGAGTCACTACAAATTTAGCTAAATTGGTCCTAGGATGACAGACTGGGCCTGTACTCCAAGCATTCCCTCTGGCTTGGTAGATCTGCCAGACCTTGTTCTCTGCTGACACAGCCTCTGGGAACCTAAGGTCACATCAGATCCAATATTAGGCATGGACAGAGATTTTCAATAGGTCATAAATTTAAAAAATGACTTATCTAAAAAAAAAAACCCATTGAATTTCCTGTTGGTGATTCATTTTTAAAAGGTTATTTGGGAAAAGAAAATTAAAGGGGATAATTTGTGAGTTTATCCAAAGATACACACCACATCCTTTCTAATTTCTGTAAGATTCCCATAATTCTTAGTTTTGTATCACACCCCCTCTAGGCACGCAGCAAATGTGAATTGATGATGTGTGTCCTGAATACAATTCCATGTGTATGGAAGTACTTAATAATGGTTTATAATTCTGATCATGAAAGCTGTTTCTTTCAAACGTGAAATTTGATCATGGCCAATTCCTTACCTCCCTCAAAGGCCTGTTGTGAAAATTAATTAGTTAATATTGGCCAAGACAGAATTACTTTCAAGATGAAAAGCCCTATGTAAGAAGGGCCAATCAGATTTAAAAAAAAAATTCCATACTGTGGATACATTCCTACAGTCTACTTTGTTTCCATATCACTATCAAGAGACCCAACTCTCTGGACCATCCTAAAAAATAATGACAGATTTAAGAATTGACATTTTCTCTCCCCACCCAGTTGACTCCAAATTGAACAAAAATATAAGCACTATTTGCTAAACTCATTAAAAACTCAGAGAAATCACTGCCCTTAAAAGTTACCATTTTATCATCACTCATAGAGAAAAGAATCTCCAAATAAGTTGTTAGAAAAGAAAAATTTGGCAAAATAAAAATTGTTTCCTTATCTGAAAAATGAAGGATTTGGTTTAGATGACCTCTACCAGATGTTCATTCTAAATGTGATCTTGTGATCTGAGAGGCATGTATTTTAATTGGGTACCGTGCTGGGCTTGGAGTCTGGGTTTTGAATCCTGCTTTCCTTAAGTCAGCTTTGTGACCTTGAAGAAATCATTTAACTCCTCTCAACCTATTTTTTCCATCTGTAAAATGGGGACAATTAAAAGGCAGCTCATGGGGTTGCGGAGAGGCTCAAATGAGATAAATAATAAATAGAGTGGTTTTCTGGTTAATAGTCCATATCAAACAATGTCACCTGTTGGTATTATTTTAGTAAAGGTGTCCTCTGTATTGTATTCGGAAGAAAATTCTGCATATAGACCAATAACAATTAGGAGAGTGTGGGCACCCCAGAGAGGTTGGGTTATTCTTAGGAACGCCTTCAGCCCCAAGTCTGGCAGGTGTAAAAGCAAAGGGAATTTAAATTTAGAAGTGGCAACCCTTCTAGGAGGGGGGATTCGCAAGGAGGATCTGGAGAGAGGGGACCGTAGGAGGTTGAGGAAACTGAATTGGGATCAACTCAAAGAATCTGAGATAGACTGTCTCTCAGCTCCTGTTTCCAGGGTTTGGGGTTCAGGGCCAAGGTTGGGGCACATTGGACAGTAACGAAGGAATCTAGCCTCCATGGCTATTTTTCTTCCTTAAAGTGCAGGGTCCAGTTTATTTGGGGTGGGAGGGTTAGAAATGAGAAGAGGATGAGCGGGGCTGGAAGAGGAGGAAGATCAGGGCAAAAAGGGCAGCGGTCGAGGGAGGATTTTGGTGGGGGGTGAAGGTAAGCGCGAGGGGAGGGGGAGAGGCGGGGCTGC
>NC_058131.1:180474963-180606874 GCF_016433145.1 Gracilinanus agilis | reverse complement strand
GAGGAGGAGACGCGGCTCCAGCTCCGGGAGAGACAGCAGCGCGGCCGCCGGCAACCCGGCCCAGGTGAGAGCGAGCGCGGCGACCCCGGGCGGGGCGGGACCGGACCGCGAGCCTGGCCACCCCGCCCCCGCCTCCGTCTCCGACCCAGGACCGGTCTCCCCTCACCCCCTCCGGCCGTCCCAGGCCTGCGCCAGCCTCGGGCCGTCGGGACCCTTGGCCCACTTTCGCCCGCCCCCCGCTTTCCCTCCGGCATCCCGACTCGTCAGTCTATCCCTTCACCGTCTTTTAGTAAGCGCCTACTGTGTGCTGGTACAAAGGCGTGAGTGAAACAATGCCTGCCCGCAAGGAGCTTAGCCCCCGCCCCACGCTTCATCCGCTGGGGATCGAGGATCGAGACCCCTGTAACCTGCATCTTCCGGGGTAGGGGTGGGGGTGGGGGACAAGCTTCCAGTCCGCATCCTCCGGTTCCTACCCCCTTCATCCTTCAATCGCATCCCTAGATGCCCAGGCTCTGAGCGCTGAGGACCTCCGGACTTCAAGTGCATCCCAAGCCCCCCCACCTTTGCCCTCAAGTACATCCCTAGCTCCACTTCTTTACCTCAAGTGCATCTCCTTCCCCTCTCCTTTCCCTTGCCAGTCCTCCAGGGGGTCTTCGACCCACCTTTGCACGGCATTCTCAACGCTGGCTCAGAGGTCAGATGCACTTGGTGCACTTGGGACTCTGATGTGTTTTCCTCCTTTCTTGTTCACAGACGTAACACAAAATGCCCCCCAACCCCTCATCTTCAAGTGCATCCCATAGCCCCCCTCCCTGACCTCGAGTACATCCCAAGGCCCTAGCTCCTGGGCTTATCCGCAGGGTCTTCCTCCTTGTCCATATCCCTGGCCCGGGGGCTCGGGGGCTCAGGTGCTCTTAGAACGCTGAAGATTCTTCCCCTCCTCCCTTTCATCCCGGGGGTCCTGTCCTCATGATTCGGGTCTCTGGGCCCCCCTCTCCTAGTATCATCCCTGTGTCCCGGTTTGCATCCCGTTCTTCGAGTGGCCAAGGCCCCCCCTCCTGTATCTTGTCCTCGGATCACCCTCTCCCCCTTCCTCCGCAATCCTCCCAGGCGCTGGGCCCCACACCCCATCTCTTTGCCTCTTTTCACCCCTCCTCTCGCTGGTGTCTTGTCATCCTGCCCAGCACTTGCTTCTCTCTCCTCTGCCCTCCTGCGCTGGCCTTCCCAGGTTGCTGCATTATGCCGTCACCCCCTCCTCAACCCTGAACTGCTCATCCTCCTCATCGGGCCCCCCCCTCCCCGTGTGTCCCTTTGGGGTCGGGGGGAGAGAATCAGAAAAGGATGGCGCATTCCCCAGCCGCCTACGCTGAACTGTCACCCTAGCCCAGGCTCTTGTCATGTGTCCTGATCCCCAAACCGGTCTGCTGCCTCATCTGCTCCCATCCAGACCCAGAGATCTCTCCCTTTCCCCTCCCCTCATGGTTCTGCTCTGCCTAAGAGCCTTGTCTTGATGGCTAGTTTTTTGATTAGCCCTTCTAATCTTTCCAACCTAAGAGTTTAACCCTATTTCCTTTTCTGTTCCACCCCACCTTCTCAGTTATCCACATTGCCTCTATCTTCCCGTGTCAGCTCTCATTCCTCCTACCGGTATTGCTCTCTTCATGCTTCCCTGTCTTTGCTGTCTGATTTTTTAAAAAGCCATTCACTCATGGTGACATCTGGCAACTTGCTCATTCATACCTCTTACCACCCAATTTCTAGCGTTTTTTTTTTTTTTTTAAAGATTCTTTCCCCTTCACTTTCACAACCCTTCCCCTTGTCTGATAACAGGGGAAAACCTCAGCAGCTACTAGAACTAGCAAAACCAGCATGGTTCTCCAAATGTTTCTGTGGAAGGGAAAATTGGGTCCCTTTTAAAAATCTCATCAGGTCTTTGCTGGTTCCATATTTGCAAAATCTCTCAAAAGGGATTCTTATTCACATACTGTTTTTCATTCCCAAACCACATGTATCTAATCCAGTTTACCTCAAAGAGGGGAACTCTGAGCTTGTGTAGATGGTATCAGCTTATGCTAACATTTTATGGGTGAAAGCATTCAAGGTTATGGAAAAGGAAGGTCCTTTAATTGTTCTTATTTTTCAAGTTCCAAGACTAGACCTAATTTTGAATTAGGATGTAAGTGTTGTAGATGATCATTATAAAGGGAACACACCTTTTCTTGATTGTTAGGAGACTTGGACTTTAGGATTCTGACTGCTTTTTACTCACTTTGGCAGATCATATCATGAGATCGCTCATCTTATGAGTTGGTCCCTTCGAGCTGTAATGTGTATTTTTATGGAGGCAAAGTAGTATAGAGGAGAGAGATGTTAGAAGATTTGGGGTTCAAATTGTGGTTCTATCCTGTACTAGCTATGACCTTGGGCAAGTCACAATGAGCCTTAGTTTCCTCTTGGTAAAATGTTGATAATTGACTTACTAATTCATAGGAGTTGTTGGGAAGATCAAATTCAAATATGATATGTATGTAAAGTATCTTGTAAACTTTTTTCTTCAAAGATTAAATGTGTCTTTTCTCCTTATTAACACATAGGGTTAAAAGCTGTTGTCTTGTTTCTTAGTCTAATGCATAATTTTTTAGGACATTTCCTATTAATTGGGTATACTAATATTGCTAATGGGATTGTGCGAGGTGAAGTATGAAATAGGAGTTAAATGTTAAATAGGAGGAAAATATCCTATAAAGAATTTTTGAGCTTTGCATAGTTCCATTACATATTGAGCCTAGTGCTTTTGTAAGAGAGATTTTATTTATTCTCACAGTAATATGGATGATGGAGAGGAACAGATATTGTGTTACAATTCAATTCAGCGAAACATACTAAGCATATTTTTATGTGCAAAGTATTGGGAATACAAAGACAAAAGTAAACAACAGACTATATCCTAAAGGAATTTAGGCTCACAGTTCCACAAATAAACGCTGAGTCCCAAAGTCTTTCTACTTGTCCAAAATATGATGACTTTTTGTTAGTTTACATTACCAAATCATTGGTACTTTTAAAAATGCCATGAGTAGGCACAAAGCACTTGTATGAAGTCTTGGCAGAGCTAATTTCTTTGGGATAAAACCGAATCAAGAAAGTTTTGTCTACTTAGTCATAGACAAGAAATGAAAGGGATTCCTTTTTAACATTCTTGACAGGTGGTCATCTAATTGTGTTTGAACACTTCTAATCATGGAGGAACTCACTTTTTAAAATACAGCCCTGTTTCCATTTTGGGCAGCTTAACTGTCAGTTCTTTAGATTGAGCTGAAATCTGCTTCTTGTAATTTCCATCCATTGTGGCAAGTTATTCTCCTTGAAACTATACAGTATTCTCTCTTAATGTTTTGAGTTTTGCAGTGATGATACACCTACAATCTTCTCTAGACTAAAATATACTTTCTTCAGTATTTCTCATATACCATGATTTCCAGAGATACATCTTAAAATGTGAAAGCCAGGACTGAACATATATTCTGAGTGTCCTATAACCAGTTAAGGCTTCTTTGTTGTGGAAATGAACCTTTATTAAAATAGCTTAAGATCTTATTAACTTCACTACTGACTATTGGAGCAGTGTTCCAAACATTTTTTTTTTTTTTGGCCAAAACTGGGGCCAATTTCTTCTAATACCTTACCATTGCTAATCAAGTTTCTCTGCCTGATGCATGTGGGGATTTTGAAAATAGCTATATTAGAGACCTTTTCATCTTGTACTTTCTTTCAAATAGCTTCTAGGCAATTTAAGTGCTTTCTGACTCTCACTGACTCATTTAAGCTGAATTTAATTATGTTAGAATTGTTTCAAGAAATTCTCATAAAAGTTAAAAGTAGTAAAGGATTTTGCTTTGCCTCAGTTAAATAATGTATGTACATAGCCCAATACTATCAGGCTCTGTATCTTGGGGGCAAGTGTAAGAGGGGAAAAATGGGAAATATTATGGTTGGGCTTGATATTTAAAGTTTGGTCTCCAGAAATTGATTAACTCGATTTCAAAATAAAAGAGACCCAAGTCAGGATGACTTTTATGGTTGTTTATTTACACTCAGGAAGGTTGAAGGTAGGGAAAATGAGAGGGAGAAACTCTGGTTCAGGGGGTTTCAGAGGCTCCAGCAGAGGGGCACAGAGGTTAATTAAACAAAGCTTCTAGCCACAGGGCCTCCTCTAAGAAGAGAGGGCCTCCTTGAGGCTGGAGCCTCAAGAAATGCCAAAGGAAGAGAGAGTCAGCCTAATTTACCCACATGACAATTCAAAGGGAAGCAGCCAGAGGTCTCACCCAAGCTCCTTCTACACCAAGTTCAAAACGCAAAAGCCCTCCACAGGTAGTTACCATCATATTTAAAAGACAGCAGCGTCCAACTCCAGTTTCACTTGGACATATGGCAGCCTCAACACTGTTTTGGACTGCCCAGGGGGCAGTCACTTGTTTTTGATTTGTCACTTACTATCACATGTGGGTCACAGACCTCCTCTCCACTTAATTCTAAGTTGGGTGGGGTGACATAACTGGTGGCTAAAGTCTAAAGAATGAATGAGGGTGAGCTAATTCCATTTACACACAAGGTATGTGTCTCAGTTTATACAAAAACAAATCCTAAATGACAACTGGATCCTATTTTCAATTTCTTTAAAAATTAGTAGGAAACTTGTCTGTCTGATGGTTTAATTGAAGGATCTTGCTACTGATTTGAGTTGAAAGCCAATAAGAGTATAGTAATGCCTTAAGTTAGTATGATAACATTCAAAATCCTATCATATAACTTCTTAATTTAATCTCATAGACTTTATTATTTCATTTATTATTTATTTATTTTAGAAAGGCAACTTGGTGTGATAGAGGGTTGGATTTGGAGTCAGGAGGACTTGGTTATTTTTAAACTATTTGGACAAGTCACTTTACCTTTTAGTGCCTTAGCCAAATCAGTCTACCTGTGAGCATCCACTCCCCATCTAAATCACAAGTATAGACCTTCTCCCATTTCTTCTTCCCCCATATGTATATATTAGGTAATTCTAATTCTTCCCTATCCCTTTACCAAACTCTTTTTCTCCCTTAAACCCCTAAAAGGGAAAAAAATTTTTTGTTTAGACATTTGGATTCTCCCAAATACTATTCAAGTTCATCTCTATTCTTTCCTTACTTCTCTTGTACTCTCAGTTCCAGAAGTCATCTCGGACTTTGTATGTTCTCATGCTATTAAAATATAACCTATTTACATATTTTCATTTATATAATTTACATTGTCTCTTTGTACACTTAGTTCTTTATTTCCTTTTAACTCCTCTTTAACCCCCCCCCCAACATCTTTTTTTCCAGTCATTTCTACTGCTTTCAGGCTCCCAAGTTGCTTTCCCAGAACTCATATATCTAAATCTTGTAGTTGTTAGAACTCCTGCTACCATGGACTTGTTTTTTTCTTGCCTTTGTTTCTCTAGATGTTCTTCCTTAGACCTCAGACACAGCTATTTCCTCTAAAGCAGATCCATTCTATTTTATTTTCCCATCTGGGGCTGTACTATCCCCTATATTTATATTTACTTGCAAGCCTCCCCATCTCAGTTGCATCATAAAATCTGTAGTGAACAGAGAGTTGACCTCAAGAGTAGTAAGACCTAGATTCAAATCCTACATCAGACTCATGCTGTGTGACCTTGAGTAAGTCATGAGAAGTCTGTAGGCAACTCTCCAAGACTGTAATTTCAAAGGAGGTGCTTGACTTAGAGGTAGAGATCTTTGGTAGAGGGAGATCTTTCAGCTGGGAGTTCCCTGTACTAATGAAATTATAGGTCCTTATCTTCAACATTCATTCCTAGCTACCTTGGTTTTCCAAAAGTTGTTCACTTTAATCACTATTTGTGGTCTGTCATTTTTCTTACCTCTCCCTTTTGATAGTTTTATTGTCTTATTATTTATAGCCCCAGGTGGCTTTTCTGTATTTGAGGCAGATGCTGTAAGCCTGGTTTTATTTCCTCATTTATTTTGGGTTCTAGAAACTTGCTGGGCTGTGTGTCTTCTCTTTGTCATGCTTTTGAGAAGTTGGATACTATGTCTTTCCTTGGCGGGATTCATTACTGGGTCCTTGTCCTCCACACCTGGAACTCTGCTTCTTAGGCATCTTCTCTATGGCTTTTCTTTGACTATTGTTCACTTGTGCGAGCTAAGACTTCTCTGTCTTTAAATGTAAAAAGCACCTGATCCATCATGAGCCTTGTTCAAACCTAGCTCTGTCTCAGTTTCCAACCAGTTTACATTTCTTGGAATCTCCCCAACTCAGTGCCAGCCTTGCCCATTGTTTGGTTCCTGAAGAGAATCAGAATCAGCATGGCAAAGTTTTACATTTTAATGATGTCACCAACTGAAGAGGTTTCTCTAGAGGAAGTGGCTGCTCCTACTTAGTGGAGAGGTGAATTTTCATGGAGCACCTTTTTAATAACATGAAAGTTTTCAGTGTTCTGGAAAGTACATCCAGTTTAGAGTTAAGGTACCTGAATCTGAACTCTGGTATTGCCACTGGCATGACTTTGGGCAGCTAATTTGCCTTTCTGAGTCTCAATTTCCTTAGATAATCTTGAAAGGTCCCTTCTACCTCAAAACCTAGGATTCTGGATCTCTCCTTCATCTCAGTTTACTTTTTCCATTTAATTCTTAAAATCCATAATGTGATAAGGACAGATATTATTTCCATGTACATATAACAAAATTGAGACCCAGAGACTCAAAATGACTTGCTCAAAATTATTTAGCTAATAATCATTTCTTGCTTTTCATAAAGTGTCTACAAAGCTTTTCCATTTATATTAAGTCTCTTGATCCTTCTGAAATAAAGGAGAGTGGTAGAGGTCAGCAGTGGTAATTGTGGTGGCAGTTATGTTATAACAGGCTTTAAGAAACAATTGAGAGTCTTCTGCTAGACTGTACATTTTGTGAGTGCAAGGAACCATATTTATGTATGTTTTTATTTAGTTGAAGCTTAATAGGCATTTGTTGTGCTACCCTATGATACAAAGTTGTGCAACCCTTTTCTACAAAGGAGTACAAGAGAACAGAAAAACTGAGTGAGTCAGGAAGGAATGGCAGAGTGAACTCCAGCTTAGGTACAGTGCTCATTAGGGTTTTTTTCCCTCTTTAGAAGGATTCTTTGCTTTTGTTAAACTGGGTGCTTTATATCCTTGAATTAATATTAAAATTTTCCTATGATACTTGTCCCTTTTTATAGTCATTAAGTTTGGAGGTACATAGTTTAGGAAAAAACCTGATTCTTGTCTTTAGGAACATAGCTACTTTAGCATAGGCAAATCACATAATTCTGTTTATCAGAACTAATACTTTGATAATTCAAGGATCTGTGTTGGAAAATTAATTGCCTTGTAGCCAGCTTGGTGATAATCAATTGTCTTTGCCTTAGCTGTTTGAGCCTCAGAGAACATGTATATCTGGTCCATCACCAGTCCTGTCCACATTAAGGAAAGGGAAAATGGCCAACATTTTATGCTGACTTGGATCTTTGTTTTCTTCTGTTTATTTTTCCCTTGTTATAGTAGCTATTCCTCTAGTTTCAGTGATAGCTTCTCTGGGGATGATCACTAAATCTACTGCATTGGTACTAGTATAGGTTAATTCCCAATACTACTTATTGGTACCAATACTATTGTATTAGTACTGTATTATGTACTTACACCTAAAGTGAGAGCTCTTTTTACAGGGGCAGGGGAAAGTATATGTATACATAGATATGTATAATACTTAACTGAAATATAATTTTACAATATTATCTTGTTTTTAAAAAGTTTTATTCTAAATTATTTCAGAATTGATTCTCAATATATCTCTAAATTTCTGAATATATTTCTCCCCTCCCCAGAGAACTATACCTTGTAACATAAAGGAAATAGCATTACCTTATAAAATAAGATAAATGTAATAAAGTAAATAGCATTACCTTATTAGTTCATTTCAGCAAACATTGGACATTGATTACATGTAAGACACTATGTGCTAATGGACAGTATAAAAAGCAGTGTCTTCAAGGTGCTTATCTTCTAATAGAAGAATTACCTATTTACTTGTGTAAAGGTAATAGGAGGGAAAATTTTATTGTGAAATATCATTTGCATTTCTTTCAATTCAAGTAAATATATTTTGATCATTGCTCAGTCATCTCACAAAGAAAGCAGTAGTGATCAAGATGAGCTAAAAATAAGAATTTGATCATAGGATTGACTTAGGTTTTATGTAAGTAAGCTTTATGTGAGAAGTTGTGCGAATTTCAAAATAATATCTCTTTTATCTTCTCTCTAGGACCCCTAAGACTTTACATTTCTATTTTGCAGATATCTAGGAAAGCCCAATTTTTAATTCTGCCCAAACAAGCCCAGATCTTCATTACTAGCTATGTATCACTGATTGAGCCTCAGCCTCAGTTTTCTCATCTCTAAAAATGGAGATAGTAATGGTATTTTATCTCATAAAGCTGTTTTAAAGTTCAAGGTTTTTTGAATAAGAAGAGATATTTTCCATATCATGTTTAGAGTAATCTATTTGAAGGTTTTCTCTTTATTTTCCTCACTTGCTGATATAATTAGTACTGGTAGAAGAAAACCATATTTTCATGATCTTGCCAAAGAAATATTTTTTTTTTAATCTTGACTTCACTATAATGTAGCTTTAGGGGGCAGCTGGGTAGCTCAGTGGATTGAGAACCAGGCCTAGAGAAGGGAGGTCCTAGGTTCAAATCTTGCTTCAGGCACTTCCCAGCTGTGTGACCCTGGGCAAGTCACTTAACCCCCATTGCCTACCCTTACCACTCTTCTGCCTTGGAACCAATACACAGTATTGACTCCAAGAGGGAAGGTAAGGGTTTTATTATTTAAAAAAAAAAGTAGCTTTAGATGTTTTCTCTGATCATGAACAGAGTCCTAATAATAGGAAAAATTTAATAAAAAAAAGCTTTTGGAAGATAGAGAATGTCTGTGATTTGCAGTATTTTTCTTTTTAAAATTCTTTGTTTATGGTTTTTTTTTTGTTGTTGTTAGCAGTGTGAAGAATGGTTGAGCAGAAAGCTGTAGAAAGCTCATGGATCTTCTAGTGACTAGGTATTTGGGGAATGCAGGATACTGGATAAAAAACAGCCTGCAAAGGCTTTCTAATGGAAAAGTGATTTATTTAGACCCCTTTCATTACACGAATTAGAAAGGATTGAATTGGTAAAGGAATATTTTGATTCCATTAAAAACCTATGCATATAAAATATTTTATATATAACATTTATAAGATATATTGACTTGGAAAGGAAGTGCCAAAAATTAAATGTTGTTTTGTTTTCCTCAGACAGGAGAAGCGGAAAACTGACAGAATATAGAGTTGCGCATCATGATGTAGTAGAAGGTAGGATGGAAATTAATTCTTTGATTCAAAAAAATTTTTGCTTGTCCAAAATGGATAGTATCATTAATAGAATTTATACATGAAACTTCATTTACATGAGAATACTGCACTCATATTTTTACATCTGTCCCATCTGATTCTTTCCCCAAGACATAAGGCTGTAATTTTTATTTATTTTTTTATAGGAAATGTCTCCAATCATAAAAGATGAAAAAGGGAGCCTATCATAATAATTTTTTATTTTTTAAAGTAATTTTATAATTTTCAAATATATATATATAAATTTTATAATTTTAATGTATAAAATATATATTACATTATAAAATTTCTTAAACTATGAATTTAGAAAGATTTATTTTTAAGAATAAATGTTTATTGACATCTTTAGTTTTGCATTCTCTACATTTCCCACTGTATTCTCCTATTCCCTCCCAGAGAGCTATAGAAAGATATTATTGAAAGTTGAACTTTGTAAATGTTCGTATTCAAAGTTTTCCTTGTTCCTGGGCTTTTAACACAGTCACCTTGGTCATGTAATAAATGTGTATTGTGGATATAACTGAAACTTTCTAATTTTTTTTTTTTTTTTTAAATAAAACCCTTCCCTTCCCTCTTGGAGTGTATTGGCTCCAAGGCAGAAGAGTGGTAAGGGTAGGCAATGGGGGTGAAGTGACTTGCTCAGGGTCACACAGCTGAGAAGTGTCTGAGGCCAGATTAGGATCTCCCGTCTCTAGGCCTGGTTCTCAACCCACTGAGCTACCCAGCTGCCCCCCTGATGGTTTTTTTTTAAAAAGGGTTTTTATCCTTTGGCCCTTTAAACTTATAGCAGCAACTGTTAAGACAGAAGGGCAAGGGCAGGCAAATGGGGGTTAAGTGACTTGCCCAGGGTTACACAGCTAGGAAGCCTCTTGAGGCCAATTTTGAACCCAGGATGGTCCCATCTCTGGGCCTGACTCAATTCACTGAGCCACCTTACTGTCCCTGACAGAACATCTGAATCAGAACAACAGTTAACCGGACACTATGAATTAATTTTTAACTTTACACCAAAATTTTCTTAAAGGTCTAGAAAAAAATTTGCTTTAGTGGTTGTTTCCTTTTTAACATGCGTCAAGTTCACACTTATTTTTTTCAACATATGAATGAGTAATTTTTTTGTTTATGTTGTATAACATCAAAAAAATGAAAAAATAGCTTTAAAGTTTCTGCATGTATCTTATATGATGGCAGTTTGATAACTATGAGACATTTTGCTTTTCTTTATTCCCTCGACAGCCTGTTTAAAATTCCTTAATTCCCTGATGCCCCTTGATACCAGATTTTTTGGGGATTTTTTTTTTTTAACCCTTACCTTCTGTCTTAGAATCAATACTATCATAGTTTCAAGGCAGAAGAATGGTAAAAGCCAAGCAATGGGAGTTAAGATACTTGCCCAGGGTCATACAGCTAGGATGTGCTTGAGGTCAGATTTGAACACAGGACCTCTCATCTAATGTAATGGGTAAAAGGGGTTTTTGGGTAAATATTAAAAGATTGATTGTCAGAGGATTTATCAATCCCCAATTAAGGAATAATCTCAAGTTAAAATGACTTTTATAGAAATTTATTTACAGTTGAGAAGAGGAAGATAGGATAAAGTAGGGGGCAGCAGGGTAACTCAGTGGGTTGAGAGCTAGGCCTAGAGATGGGAGGTTCTAGGTTCAAATCTGGCCTCAGACATTTTCCAGCTGTGTGACCCTGGGCAAGTCACTGGACCCCCATTGCCCACCCTTAGCACTCTTACACCTAGGAGCCAATACACAGAAGTTAAGGGTTTAAAAAAAAAAAAAGGTAGGATAAACAATCTAACACAGTAGGTAATTTGCTCCTATTCCCTAGTTTAATCCAGGTAGAACAGAAACTCAGAGGGGCAGAGGCCAGCTGTGTGTGTGTGTGGGTGGGTTGGGGAGAGGTGAATGAAGCAAAAGTTTCAGTCACAAAGTCTCTATTAAAAGGGAAGTTCCTTAAGAGAATTTCAGGAAGATTCAGTCTTGCACTTACCAAGTGGAATGCCACAGTCACAAACCAGCAGAACTCCTTCAGGTCCCCTTAACAAACCAGAAGACTGAGCCCAGCTGACTGAAGCCTCCTTTTAGTTTACTTGTCCAATCACAACAGATGCTTTTCTTAGGACTGCTCATGAGGCAGTCAGTAAATTCTGATTTGTTACTCTAACACAGCTGGGTTAGAGACCACCCAAAAATGGAGATGTTTTCACCATTGGTGATTAAATCTAAAAATGGGCAGTGTAGATTTAATCTAATTATCACACTAGACCTGGCTCTATCCACTGAGCCACCTAGGGGCACTCCTTTTTTGGGTGTTTTTAACTCTCCTTCCTCTAGTTCAGATTAGGATGAAGTTTATGAGAGGTCTCTTTCTATGGGTTATTTTTATTCTCTCATACCTCATTTATGAAAAAAGTAATTTCTTTCCTATGTTATTCCATTTTTTTCTCCTACAGTTTTTTCCTTTAAAACCTTCAGAACAAAACTGCCCCCAGGTTTTAGGGTTACATTTTTAAATTCCTATGTCCTTTGAAGAGATTCTAAAGATGCATTTGTCTTTTCTTCTTCTAGAATGTAAGAAGTTCTTCATTGTTTTTTTCCAGTTCTAATATATTCACCTTTGTAGGTTGCTCTTGACTCCTGTGCTTTCGTTTCAAAGTTTCTATTCAGCTCTGGCCTCAGGAATGCTTGAGAGTCTTCTAGTCTGTTAAAAAATTTACTTATTTCCTTTTAAGATTTCATTTTGCAAGGAAAATTATCCTTGGTAGTAAGACATTGCCTTGTAGAGTATAATATTCCAAGATTTCCTTTATATAATTGCAGCTTAATCTTGTCACTGTTTTGTTAATGTCTGTTTCTTTCAGTAGATTACTGATAGATTCTTTCTATTTTTACTTTGCATTCTGGTTCTCTTAGATAAGGACAGTTTATACAACTTCTCCAGTTACAGGCTTTTTTATTTGATCATGTTTTTTTAGGGAGTTATATGATTCCTAAAGTATCTCCCCATAACTTGTTTTCCAAATTATTTGCTATTGATAGTAGAAACCTTACATTTTTCTTGTAGTCTTTTGATTTTGTTCTTTTATTTTTTGTGGCCTTACAAGAGTCTGAATTCTTTTTTGTATCATCCTAATTTCTAGGGAGTCACTTCAGGAAATTTTTTTTGCCCTTTGTTCTAAGCTATTCAAGTTTTTTCCTCCGGAGCTCTGATTTTACTTTCTCTTGCTTCATTTCTAGGTACTCTTGAATTTTATGTGGAAGGGCTTTTTTCCCCCTCTGGCCATTTTTCTAGTATGATTTCTTCAGAGTGATTGGTGGTCAGACTTCTTTGGGCTGGGGCTGGGTAGGTTGTGTGTCCCCTCTGAGCATCCTTGTCAAAGCTCTGCAAGCTTTCTGATACTTTTCTCTTCCCACCAGGTAGAGGGCTCAATAACCCTGGATATCCTGTCTGGAACACTACCTCTTAAAGTTTTCACCCAAACATCTCTGGTCATAATGGCCCATGCAGGCTTTGAGGCCATTCAGCTGTGCCCAGGGCCCCTGGGGGATCTACTTGCCAAGGGCTGCTGCCTTAATATGTAGTCCTGGGCTAGACAGAGGAGATCACTGTTGTTTCTCTTTGGGCCTTTTTATCAGTGTGTGCTCAGATACTTTTAAAAAAAATCTTGAGTAGATGTGCTCCCTATCATCTTTCATATCATCTTTAACAAGAAATCTTTGAGACTTAGTGTTTCTGTTATATATTTAGGCTGATCATCCTAGATCGAAGTAATTAAATATTCTTTAAATTCTTATTGCACCTATTTCATATTTTTTTTGGGGGGAAACATTTCTATTCTATATAAAAAGCATTAATATGCTTGTTTTGATATCTCCCTCTAGGCCATAAACTATTTGAAGGCAAGTATTATGTTTTGTTTATATTTTTATATTGTCTTCCCCAGTATTTATTTCAGTGTTATAATTTATCTTTGAATTTAAATACAAGGTTTAAGATTATTTGCTTAAAATTGCACTAAGACTTTTGGAATACTCTGTATATGCTAAAGAAATGCCTAACCTTGTGTGTTGTCCCCCCCCCCCCCCCCCCCCTTTCCCCATTCCAGGTCTTTGGGAATATATTTTTCTAATTAAGAAAATTTATAGCTGCTTAAATTTATGAATTTTGTAACATTAACAAAACCAATTATGAAGCTAACTATAAATTGGGGTTAATAGCAATTACCTACAGGAATTATTGTGAGGCTCAAAAAAAAGTATGTGTGTGTGTATATATATATATATATATATAGCTTAGCTTCTGGCTGTAGTGTCTGGCACATAGTAGACTTTTAATAAATGCTTGGTTCCTTCCTTTTTTCAATAGATTTTCTGGTCCATAGTTTCTTCATATGTTAATGAAGGTCAAATTGGACTAGATTATTGGTTTCTACTCTTAGGTGGCAATCAAAATTAGAGTTGCCATGGGTTTATGGTATGATTCTCTGGGGAAAAAAAATCTACATTCCCAACTTTTTGTTCAAAAATAGAATACGATGTATAACTTTTTAGGAAGGGAGGGATTAATCTGGAACAAAAGCCAACTTTAAGAGAAGTCCTTCCTCCAGCTATCTGAGCAACATTGTCAGTGATATCAGTAGTACTCTTTCTTACAAATAGCAAGTAGCATCTTCATATTTGCTTCCTATGCTGACTATTGGGGTAGGAAGAATAGGGTACTGAATATTTGCTTCATGCTTAGCCTGCTGATTAAAAAGATATTTTTCATTGTGAAAATTATTGTATGTAAATTTTAATTTGAAAAAACTTTTTTCTCTTTTTTTTCTTAGGTCTTCCTATTACAAGTCTTATTTATGTCAAATTTAGAATTACAAAGAGGAATGAATGGCAATGACTACTTTTTTTTAAAGGCCCCTTCAGATAAAAACTCTTGATTTTTAAGCCTTTTTGAAAGTACAATAGCATATTATTTTTATGTTATTTTAAAGATTAAATGATATATTTTCAATAAGTATTAATTTTATTTCCTACCCATTCCCTTCTCCTTGAGGGAAGGAGTATAACAAATTTAGCACATTATATTCATATAAATATAACTTGTTAGACAAAATTCGGGACTTGCCTTATTTATAGATTAGACTGAATTTTTTTTCTAAAGTAATATTCTTCTATTTATTGGCCTTTTTCAGAAGCTCTTGAAGATAATATATATGTGTTTGTAATATGTAGATATTATACTTTGAATTTAAATGCTAGCTTATATTTTCCTTGCTTATACTGGCATAGTATTAATATTAAAAATGATAAAGGCTGGTATAATAATATAAATTAGTATTTTAATTAAAGCCATGCTGATAGATAGTCATTAGACCACGCGCTTGTAAGAATTCAAAACTGCCGCCCTCGCCATTACTGTCTCCTGTTTCCTGTCTCGAGTCTGCTGGCCAAGAGAGAGAGCCCTCCTAACCCAGGAGATTATAAACTCTTCCCTGCGTCAAGACGTAGGCCTCCCCACGCCCCAAAACCCGGAAACGGAAACCAGTTGGACCACGTTGGATCACGGGAAATGTAGTTTGATACATTTCCCATGTCCATAGAAATATATACACTTTTAGATGGCATTTCCCAAATTTCACTTTTACAATAGGCTAAGAAAAAGTTGGGTGAAATTTTTCTTAGATTTTAAGTTCTCATTGTAGATAGCTGATTTGAGCAGGATTTCTTTACTTTCTTTTTTCAAACTATCCCTGACCTTCTTAGAAACAATTTTTGTAGGGATAATGCTTGAACTACTTGCCTGAGAAAGACCTTTTATGGATCTTGGAGAAAGTATTGAAGCCTTATTGAAAAACATGGGCAAGAATTATAAAAGATGAGAAGTTGCTATTAATCTGATGCATTGGTGGAAGTAGTACCCATATTAATGAAATGATGGACAAATGAAAATATCATTAGTCACAAATGCTTTTAAAAACAGTGTATGAATCATGGAAGGAAATCCAGAATGCACAAAATTGAATTTGCCAGGATAGTGGTGATGATTCTGGGGTGTTTCAGGCCAGGTGATAGAAACCAGATTTATGTATGTTATCTTTGAGAACTATCAGGGTCTGGGACCAACACATTGATGCCTTTAATCAGGAGGTAACATTTTGTTGGACCTTGATGCTAGATTGCTGGCTGTGATAGAGACCCTCAAAGTTCCTGTTGGGCTCCATGATTTTTTAACTTTCAGTTTTCCCTTTTGTTCATAGTAATAGGCTTTTTTATCTTCCCTTTGTATCTTGCTATAGTTGAGTTGGAGCTAACTTTCTTCTATATATGTATATCCTTTAGATTGGAAATTTTCATTTCTCTTCCTTATTACTTGCACATGACCAGTGTTTGGAGTAGCAACAAATAATAGATTTATTTCTTTTGTTTTGATACCAGTCTCATTTGATCTTTTTTTTTTCCCCTTCTTTTTTGGTCTAAAGCTATGATTTCATTGATTTTGAAGGGCTCTTGGTTTGGAAACTCCCTCCTTTGATATAATTAAGCGGTTCAGATACAATTTGTATACAACTTTGAATCTTAGAGGAACTGAGAGTTTAAAGGATTCATTCACATATCTAGTATGTATAAAAGAAAGATTTGAACCTGGGACAGGACTTCTTGGCCCTTAAGAATGGTCCTTCATTCACTGCATTGTTTCTCTAGTTACCTGTTATTACTATCAAATTTGATTCCTTACATGTAGAATAGTCTTTTTTGCCTGTCTATGAGGGCAACCTGACAATTTAACCTGTTAAATTCTGTCCTATTAAATTCTAACAAAAACTTGTTAATTAGAACCTAATTAGAATACTCAATCAGATATTTCCCCCTGTATTCTTTTTGTAAAAAGAACAACTCATTTGATTAAGTTAATATGGAAAAAATGTGCAGTCTTGAGCACTTAAGCTATGAGAAATCAATTTCAAGTGTAAGATAATAGGAGATATAACTACATAGCATTTCTGAAAAAGATCTGGGAATTCAGTGTACTCATGTGAATAGCTGATTTCCATTCTTTTTATTAGAATTTTGTTTTAATCATTTGTCATGAAAAAAACTCAAGTGAAGGATTTTTAATATTTTTGGAGATAGTTGAGCTTCAGTAATATAAACAAAGAAACTGAGCAAAAAATATGCATGTTTTATCTTATAATGCTTTTTTCTGTGTATTGTAAACCTTTTTAATGGGACAGTTTCCAATCTGTATTTTCAAATAAATTTGAAAAAGTTTTATGTAAATTTAGTGTGAATTTCAGAGAAGAAAGTTGTGTTTCCCCTTAAACCAATCATGCATAATTTTGCTTTGATAAAGATCATTAGCTTATTTCCAGTATGGTAATTTTTCATATTTCCAGAGGAACAGAAGTTGAATTTCTGAATTTTTTAGGGACAGAAGCCCAAAGCTACTCAGCTTATTAGCTAATAGGGTTTATTTTTTCTTTTTCTTCAGCTTCAATTTTAAAGGTAATATACTGTGTAAATGGAATAAGCTCATCTTCATTCAGAAGCACAAGCTTTCATGGCTGACAATACTACATTTCTATTGGAATAACTTATATTGAATTTTTATGTTGGTTTCAGAATTTAATTGTTAATGGGTATTTTGAAAGTCTCTTTCCCCCTCCTTGAGACCAATTTTATAAAACTGAAAAGCTTAAGACATGTTCCAAAATTAATTTTCGCCTAGATCACAGATTCTGATTTGTCACTTGCATTTGTTGGTTTGTTAAATAAAATGAATCTTGACTAATAATAATCCTTTTCTCTTAAAATATATTCTGTCATACTTTTATTTTATTTATTTATTTTTAGAAAAATTTTCCATAGTTACATGATTTGTGTTCTTCCTCCTTCTCTCCCCCCCATAACCGCGTTTCTACTGTTTTTTACATGTCATTGATCAAGACCTATTTCCATATTGTTGATAGTTGCACAGAGGTGGTTGTTTAAGAGTCTACATTCCAAATCATGTCCGCATCAACCCATGCATTCAAGCAGTTGCTTTTCTTCTGTGTTTCTATTGCCATAGTTCTTCCTCTGAATGTGGGTAGCGTTCTTTTCCAAAAGTCCCTCATAGTTGTCCTGGATCCTTGCATTGCTGCTAGTACAGAAGTCCATTATATTAGATTTTACTACAGTGTATCAGTCTCTGTATACAATAATTCTCTTGGTTTTGCTCCTTTCACTCCCGAGTGAACTGAGTGAAAGGAGCAGAACCAGGAGAATTATTGTACAGAGATTATTGTACACAGATTCTGTCATACTTTTAGAATTTCTCTTGTCCTGTTTTGTGGTATGGTTCACTTTTTTTCCTTCTTGTGATCTTATTATTTGGAATAATTTAATTTGTGCCTCACTTGTATAATTTAGTGGTAGTAAGAAATTGCTTGTTTCTATTTATCCATTATAGTTATGGCTAAAAAATATTCTAAATTTAGGAATTTCAGGTATCATTTTGGGAAAGAAGTAAATGGATTGTTCACTTCTCTGTAGGCAAGGACTTACGTTTATTCCAGACTACTCAGTGTTATATATCTTCATATATCTTTGAATTAGTTAAACCTTTTGAGACTAACCCAAGACTTTGTTTAATGTTTTTTTTTTCTCAAATATGAAAGGATGAATGCCTACTTTCTTAATTATTTGATAAGGAGAGGTATAGAGTTCCTGAAGAGTTTGATGAATGCATTTTATTCTGTAGTTCAATTAAGATGGAATATGCTTCTTGAATGCTAGAATTGGAATTAGTTTACCAGGACTTGAATCCCCAGCTCTGCTTATTTAACCACATTTTGACTTTGGGAGAAGTACTTAATTTCTCTGGGCTTCAGTTTCATCTTCTGTAAAGTGAGGGATTTAGACTAAGGTCTCTTCTAGTTCTAAAATAGTAACTGATTAAGATAGTGTACTTGGATATATAGTTGTTAATATTGAAATGGTGAAAGTCAGTGCTAAAAATATGGAATAGAGAGAGGTAGATCATAGAATTGAATTAATTAAAAACGAAATGGAGATTTTTTTTCCCCTCAGTCTGGCCCCAAGGATTAGAAGTTGACCAAAGAAATGTAGTAATATTGAGAAATCCTGACCCATAGAAATGATTGTACAGTTCCAAAGTGGGGGCTACCGCCCCCTGGTGGGTGTTGCAGCGATCCAGTGGGGGCAGTGATGGTCACACTTTTTTTTTGTATTACATTCTATTTTGAGTTCAATAAATAGTTCCATAATTTCCAGGGGACTCTAAGTAATATTTTTTCTGGAAAGGGGGTGGTAGGCCAAAAAAGTTTGGGAACCACTGATCTAGGGCCTTATGAATATTTTCCTAGCCTCATGGGTGATGACCAAATTATTCTGAGGGTCCTTGGTACTCTCAGAAAATTGATTTTTCTACCTTGAACTTGACACAGATTAAAGAGTTACTCTAAACTGCTCATCATTCTAATGAAATGCTTAGATAATGCTAATGATAAGATCGTTATGGTCTGTTACTTGACTCAAATTTTATGTTGGGGATAGTGTAATATGTATGTGTATAGATGTGCAATATATAGATAGATAGTTTTATTATGTAAAATAACCCTTATTGATTATAAGTTAGGAGTTAAATTACCTGTTCTTCCTCTTCCTGTAATTATATTTGTAAGATTTTTTTCTTTTACTTGGAAGCTCTTGAATTTGGCTATTATATTCCTGGGCATTGTCTTTTCTGGGTCTAGTGTATCTAGAGGGTGATCTATGGATCCTTTCAATGTCTATATTGCCCTCTTGTTGTAGAACTTCAGGGCAATTTTGCTGGATAATTTCTTTTAGTATGGAGTCCAAATTTCTATTAATTTCTGCTTTTTCAGGGAGACCAATGATTCTCAAATTGTCTCTTCTAGACCGGTTTTCTTGGTCTGTCACTTTCTCATTGAGATATTTCATGTTTCCTTCTATTTTTTCAGTCTTTTGACTTTGTTTTATTTGTTCTTGCTGTCTTAAGAGATCATTAGCTTCTAATTGCTCAATTCTAGCCTTTAGGGACTGTTTTCCTTTTCAATCTGGTCATTTCTGGTGTTCAGTTTGCTTATCAGTTCATTTGATTTCTGAGCCTCACTTTCCAATTGCAAAATTCTGCCTTTTAAACTGTTATTTTCTTGCCTGATTTCCTTTTGAGCTATTTCCCATTTCTCTAGCCAAATCTTTTCCAACTTTCTCGTCATCTCAGATTTGAGCTCTTCAAGATCTTGTGACCAGTTTTCATTATTTTGGGAGGGTCAGGATGTGATTGCTTGTTTGTTCTCTTCTGTTTGCTCGGTTGTCTGGATTTTCTCTGTGTAAAAGTTGTTGAGTGTTAAAGATTTCTTCTTCTTGTTGTTAATCTTTCTCTTCTGGGCTTCCTGATTCTGGGTTGCCATTGTTAGCCCAGCCCCTTCTCAGCTTTATCCTTGGGCTCAGGGTCTGTCTGCGCTCTTTAGGCTCCTGAGGTCTCAGGTCTGGTTGTTCTCAAGGTCAAGCCCCCTGGTTGACCCCCTTGCTTGATCCTCTGCTGGAGGCTCCTTTACAAGTCTCAGAGCACTGCTTCCACAGTCATATACCGGTCTGCACTGGTTCCCCACTCAGGGTTTCAGAGCCTTCCCTCACTTGCCCCTGTGTCCGCCTCCGCCTGCGGCTGCACTCAGTGTCCCGAGCTCAAAGTCCGTGTGTGTTCTTTAGCCCTTTGGGGTCCTAAGTCTTGCTGCTCTCAGGAACAGACCCTGGAGCTGCCAGTGACTCAATGGGTGCCCCAAACTTGCTCTGTTTCTCTTGAGCTGGCTTTGGCATTGTAGGTGGTGTGTGTGTGTGTGTGTGTGTGTGTGTGTGTGTGTGTGTGTGTGTGTGTGGTTTGCTCAGCCAGCGATTTAGTGAGAGCTGTTTTACCCCTTTATAGCATGTAAATGCCCCGATTCCACATACCTTCCACACTGCGCCCTGTTGTGGGGTCCCTCTGTTCATCTGGATTTGTTTTTATGTCCCCTTGAGGAGTCCTGTATGTTTCAGTTAGGAGAGGTTAAGCGCTGCTTTTTACTCTGCCACCATCTTAACTTGGAATGATTTCCCAAAGATCCCTGTAATTGTATTTGAATATTTCTTAAGCTTCTGTGTATGTGCAAAGGCACTGTACTGGATAGTCAACAAACATTTGAGGGCCTACTCTGTGGAGGGCATAACAAAATCATCATGGATTATATAAAAAGTCATTAGTGTATCCCAGCTCTTGAGACAGGAAGGAGGGGAATGTGAAAAAAATGTACTTACATTAAGAGAGCATCATTACTAATTACCAGGTAATGGGTGAGATAAACAAGAGATGCTTTATTGATGATAACAATGCCTAGTGACTTATCCAAAGTTACAGAGCCAATACCAGAGCTCAGGTCTCCTAATTTCCATCCCTTTGCTCTCTATACTATTTGGTCCATCAGTAGTAATTCTAGTTTTTCTTCTCTTTGTCACCCTCCTTCCCAATACTCTTTCCACTGCATTACAAAAAGTAAGCAGTGTTCTGAGAAACAGTACTCATAATAAACAATCTCATAATAAAACTCATAATAAAAAACCTCAAACTCATAATAAAAAACCAAGATTTTTATTTTAATTTTTAGTATTTTTCATAGGTAAGCAAAATAAAGTCTCACATTTGCTGTGTTAAAGTGTCTCTCATTCTACATCTTGAATCCACCATTTCTGTTTGGATGATGAATAGCATTGTTTATCATTGATTCTTTGGATTGCAATCATTGCTGCATTAATCAGAGCTCAAGTGTTCAAAATTCTTTGTCTTTACAATGTTGTTTAAATTGTTTTCCTTGTTCTGTTCATTATGCTCTATCAATTCATACAACTCTTCCCAGTTTTCTTTGAAACTGCCTCTCCATTTCTTACAGCAGTGATGTCAAACTTAAATAGAAACAAGATCTCTGCAGACCACATAAAAAGCTATAAGTTTAGATTTTAGAAATTTAGAAAGCTACAAATTAACATAATCTATGTTGTATTTTTATTTATTTCATTAAATACTTCCCAATTAAATTTTATCTGCTTGAGGCTGCACTTGCTCAGTTTGACACCTCTGTCTTAAAGCATAGCAGTTTATTATATTTGTATAACCTAATTTGTTCAACCATTCTTCATTTTACAGGTCTCTTCTTTCTCTCCCCTAGTTTTTAGGTCTTTGCCACAACAAAAATTGCTGCTAGAAATAATTTTGGACAGATATGACCTTTTCCTCTTTTATTTTCTTTCTTTGCGATGTAGGTCTAGAAGTGGTTTTCCTTGGTCAAAGGATATGTATGGTTTAGTAGTAACTTTTGGGTCATAGTTCCAAATGGTACCACTTCACTGCCCAGTTTCAGATATTTAGAAAGTAGTTGGAAATGCAAATATGCCTAGAAATGGATTAGGAAGTGTGAACGAACCATGGGATAGTTGATTTTGGATTGCCCTCATAACATAAGGTTGAGCCCCTAAAATGAAATCTTTTAAAGGAAAAAAATACAATAGGCATTTGCTAGAAAGTGATACACATTATAGAATTGACCCAGGTTTTATGCAAGCTATTCAGGGGGAAAAGTTTTGCCTGTATTTGGACCAATAAGCCACTTTGATAATAGGTAACATTTATGTAGAGCTTTATATAAATTATTTCATTTGATACAATTACTCTTTGAAGGTGCAGCTATCCTCATTTTATGGAAAGGCACCTGAGGCCTGGAAGTTAAGTGACTTGCCTAGGGTTGCATAGTTAGTAATTTTCTAAGGCCTGAGGTAAGATTTGAACTCTTAGATCTTCTCTACTTCAAGTTTAGCATTTCCACTGTAACCTTTGATTTTTCTGGAGGCTCAGTTTTCTTAACCCTTCCCGTCCTATGGTCTTACCTCCCAGAGCTCCCATGTAGCACCAGTCACTATAATAAAGAACACTATCCTTACCTTAAACTCTTTTAAGGCAATCCTTTGAAATTGTTTCATATTCATTAGCAGTGATGGACAAACTTTTTAAAGATGGGGACAAACTTTTTAAAGATGGGACCAAAAGAAAGGAAATGCTCATCTGTCACTCTGTTTCTAAGGCAACTCTTTTGAAGTTTCATTGAATTGTATCCTACTCATTGTATTCTGATAGAACATTTCAGGGGGCCACATCTGGCCCACAGGCTCTAGTTTGCCCATCACTGCATTAAGACTATTTTCTGAGCCAAGTGGATTGCAAACTCCTTAAAGGCAGGAACTTTGTCACGAATAGCTGCAGCTATTACAGGGCCTTATATAGTACAGCTTTAAGCATATCGTATATAATTACTGAATGTATGTTGGTTTGAGAAGTTTTATGTTAGGGTTGAATCTAGAAAATGTACGGATGGGAGTATTGTTTGCTGTTTGCAGCAGCTTAAAAAAAAAGTATGTGTGATCCATGATGACTAAAAACTTGTGACTCAGCATTCATTTTAGTGCCAAGGGATATTTATTTAATTGGTGGCAAGATTAACTACTTTACCTCAGTATCACTTGAGTAGCCCATTTTGGATTGATAAACAGCCACAAAAAATATAGGACCTAAATTTTATAAACTTAAGATGTGACTAGTGCCAAGAGAATTGCTTTAGTTTCTTTCTATAGTTAATTATTTTTGAATGGGCCCTGGCTGTATCTACAATTTTTGTGTTTTTCTTTTGTTTTTTCTATTTATGTACACTTGCACATCCTATTCAAATTCAAATTCACTTCTTACAAAACCAGATGAAGTAAATAAAAATATTTAGATGTTTGTTTTGATTGCTAGCATCAAAAGAAGTAAATATTTACCAAGGCAGATTAGTTAGTTTCATAACTAATGTTAACATTGACATTGGTTACAAAATTTACTTAAGGTGAGGAAAATGGAATAGAGTTTTGTAAGTTATCATGAAAATTTCCCAAATTGATTTATTTAACCTTTTCATTTATCAGTACCCCAGTGTCGAAATAAGAAAAGATATTTGTAAACTCCTTAAGGCTATGGTAAGTTGGAGCATAAAAATTCATTTTGATAATCATTTCTTCACAGTGTAGGACAAATTAGGACATTAAAAATGTCAATTTTAGAAAATGACAGCTTTTAGGGCCACTTGGTAACCCAGTGGATTGAGAGACAGGAGGTCCTAGGTTCAAATCTGGCCTCAGACACTTCCCAGCTGTGTGACCCTGGGCAAGTCACTTGATCCCATTACCTAACCTTGACCACTCTTCTGCCTTGGAACCAATACAAAGTATTGATTCTAAGATGGAAGGTAAGAGTTTAAAAAAAATGACAGCATTGAATAGGGTATGCAAGCTATGCTTGACTGACTACTTATCTGCCTTTTATTTTTGTCCAAGTTCTGGGTCCTTGCCTTTTTCATTTGAAGAGTTTCTGGTTATTCAAAGAATTTCAACTTTTTAAGTTGAGGATGAGGGGTTTATGATTGTGGGCTTATGCCTATTGTGCATTCATCATTCATCACTCCCCTTTTGTGATAAATGTACACATGCCACTAAATTACTGTGTCCTCTGCAAACTCTAGTACAATGGAAACTCTTTAATTTAAGCTTCTACATTGTTTCAATAGAAGAAAGTTTTAATTTAGCAATAATTTTGAATGCATAAAGATACCTCTTGAAAAATCTCTTTCCCTCTCTGAAATCCTAATACTGAATACTTCAAGAAAATATTTAGAGACTACTAGGGGAAATGGAAAAGTTTATTACAGATTTTTTTCTTTCAATATTGTAAATAAAGAGTTGTATTATGGGCGTTGTGTATAAAGTATGAGTTTAAAGAGTTGAATTTTTCAATATTGGAAATTCTCTTCAGGCATGATGAAAAATGCCTTTCTTAAAAGTTACATTGACAAAATGCCAGAAAGAGAATTACAGACTTTTAGATTTGGAAGAGACCACATTAACATTTTAGTCCAGCACATTATCTAGAAAGGAATCCTCATTATAATATACTTACCACTACCTTGATGCAGGCTCACATCATCTCACCTGGACTATTGCAATGGGTTAGTGTCCTTGCCTTAAATCTTTTCTTACTCTAGTCTGTCCTGTATTTATCCTTGAAATTAATCTTTTTAAGGTATATGTGTGGCCATGTCATCTTCCTCTATTCAATTCTATTTGACCCTTCTCAGAATTAAACATGAAATTCCCTGTTGGGCTTTTCAGATATTACTTATTTAATCCTCATACCAGTCCTGTGAGGTACGTGGTATTAACCTTATTTTATTTATTTTATTTTTTAGGCAATGAGTGTGACTTGCCAAGTGTCACACAGCCGTGAAGTGTCTGAGGCCAGATTTGAACCTAGGATTCTCTAGGCCTGGCTCTCAATCCACTGAGCTACCCAGCTGCCCCCACTATTACCCTTATTTTAATAGTTAAGTAACATGCTCAGTGTTAACATAGCCAGCTTGAGGCTGGATTTGAATTCAGTTCTGACCCAAGACCCTGCACTCTCTCCATTGTGACACTTAGCTACTTTATAGCCTAGCCTCTTCCTACCTTTCTAGTCATCTTACAAAGCCTTGTGCCACCACCACCTGGTGATCCAATGGCACTGGCCTCGTACCCCAAACATGACACTGCCTCCTGCTTCCAAGTGTTTTTATTGGAATTCTCTCTTTCTATGGCTTTCCCAGCTTCCTTCAAGGCTGAGCTAAAATCCCACATTCTGTTCTGAATTTTAGAATCTTTCCTCTGAGGTCACCCAGTTTATTCTGTGTGTATCTTGTTTGTATAGTCATTTGCACGTTGTCTTTCCTGTTAGACTGTGTTCTCTTTGAGAAAAGGATTTTGTTGTTGCCTTTGTATCTTCAAGTGCTTAGTTGATTGTTGACCACTGTCAGTCTTCCATCTGCTAATTGAAGCTCAAATTAGAGGGAACAGATTACCTATTAAGGCAGCCCATTCCACTAACTTTGTCAGGAACTTCTTTTTTGAATCAAGCTAAAATTCATCTTTTTTCAACTTTCACCTATTACTTATAATTCTGCCTTCTGGGACCAAACAAAACAACTCCAATTCTTCTTCCTCATAATGGCCCTTTAGAAACTTGAAGACAGCTATCAGGGCCCTCCTCTAATTCCTTTTCACACTTTTCCACTCTGCTCTTCATGGCCAGGGTCTCCAAGTGATGCTCTTAGTACATGGAATAAGGATCCTTCATCCTCCTGATTGCCTTCTTCTGGAGTCTTACAATGTCTTAAACTGTGGCTCCCAGACCTGAATGTGATACTCTTCAAACAAATAAACTTCAAACAAAAAAAACAGTTTTACTTCTTATGAAAATTGTTTCTCCTTATTATAAATATGAAAAATGATAAATGCTGATATAATAATTATTAATATTTTAATTAAAGCCATGTTTATAGATAAAGTTATCAGACCACGCGCTTGTAAGCATTCAAAACTGCCGCCTCCATTACTGTCTCCAGTCTGCTAGCCAAGAGCCTACTGGCAAAGAGACCACTCCCTCCTAACCCAGGAGATTTAAGCTCTTCCTTGGGTCAAGACGTAGGCCTTCCCAAGCCCCAAAACCCGAAAACAGAAACCAGTTGGACCATGTTGGATCATGGGAAATGTAGTTTTGATACATTTCCCATGTCCATAGAAATATATACACTTTTAGATGGCATTCCCAAATTTCACTTTTACATTATATTCTCAGAATTCCATTCACACTAATTCCATTTTATTCTTTTCCTTCTTGAGCTATTTTACTTATAGAATCATAGGCTCCTCATAGCATTCCTCTGAACCCTTTAAAATTTGCTCTTCCAGAATCCAGGGTATAGATATTATCCTTGTTTTTTCTCTGTCATAACTCAGTTAAATTTTTTTTTATTGCTGTCTTTTTATATGGACCATAATTTTCTTTTAACATCTTTTCTTTTCCCATTCCCAGAGTCATTCCATATAGCAAATAGTATTTTTTAAAGACAAAGGAGGGAAAACTGAGGACAGCTCATTAATATATTGAAAAAGTCTGAAAATATCTGCAATGTGTAGTATTTTTAGGCCTTCCCTCTCCACAAAGGGGTGAGTTTGTAGTGTTCTCTATCTTTTGAGTCATACTTAACCTTTATAATTTTGCATTATTTAACTTTTATGTATTTGAGGCTGTTCTATCCATTTATTCATTTTGATCATTGTATATATTGATTTCTTGATTCCACTTATTTCATTCTGCGTTAGTTCATGTAGATCTTTCCATATAACTCTGTAGTCATCATATTCATCATTTATAACAGCACAGTTATATTATATTCATGTACCATAATTGGTTTAGCCTTTTCCCAATCTACGGACATCTGTTTTGCTTCCATTTCTTTGACTTCACCGAAAGTGCTGGTATAAATATTTTGGTGTAGATCAGTGATTCCCAAAGTGGGCGCTACTGCCTTCTGGTGGGAGCTGCAGCGATCCAGGAGAGCAGTGATGGCCACAGATACATTTATCTTTCCTATTAATTGCTATTAAAATAAAAAAAATTAATTTCCAGGGGGCTAAGTAATATTTTTTCTGGAAAGCGGATGGTAGGCCAAAAAGGTTTGGGAACCACTGGTGTAGATGGAGGCTACTTATCAAAGACTTGCTAGGGTTACAAATTCACTAATGGAATCTTTTTGAGTCGTAGGTTATGGACATTTTAGTTACTTTCTTTGCCGTAATTCCAAATTAGTTTCTAAAATAGTTGTAAATTCACAGCTCTGCCAACTACAAACCAGCATGCTTATCTTCTCACAACTTCTCCAATATTATCTATTGCTGTCTTTGGTCATCTTTACTAATCTGCATGGTATGAGGTGAAACTTCAGGTTGTTTAAGTTTGCTTTTATCTTATTAGTAAATTGAAGTATCCTTTCATGTGGTTGTTGATACTTCTCTTTCCTTTAGCTGTGAGAAATATATAATCTACTTTTTGAATTTTTAAAGTAATATGATCTTTAATAGTAAGGCCATGTAAATTCATTAAGAATATGATGTGTTAGGCTGAGTCTAATTTGTGCCAGACTGCTTTCCAGTTTTTCTACCAGTTTTTGTCAAGAGTATTCTTTCCTGAGTAATTTGTATTTTTTCTCCTTTCATTAAACACTAGATCATTGAGTACTGTTGTTTCTGATCTCCCTTGTTTATTTGTTCCACTGGATCCAACTCATTTAGTATTTTTGTTGATTCATTAGGATTGTCAAAGGAAAACATGTTATCAGTAAATTAAGGGTCATTTTGTCTTCTCTCTCCTTACCTTTCTGCCTTTAATTTCCTTTTCTTATTGTTATTGTTAGCTTTTTCTAATACTATATTCATTAATAATAGAGTAGACATCTTGGCTTTTATTTACTTGTTGGGAAAGCTTTTACTGTATTATTTCATATGATATTTGCTTTTGGTTTTAGAGGAGATACTTTTTATATTAAAAGGGTTTCTTAATTCCTATATTTAGTGGGATTTTTAGCTTATAAATGTGTGTTGTACTTTGTCAAAGGTGTTTTCTGTTACCTAATGAGAGAATGTTGGAGTTTTGGATGTGTTTATAATCTGGCTGATTGCATTGATTATTTTCCTAACGTCGAGTCATTTTTGCATCCCTGGTATAAATTCAAAATAGTTATGCATGATTTCTTGGATGAATTGCTCACAATTTTATTTGAATTTTAAAAATTTATATTCATTAATGAAATTTTAGTTCTTCTGTCGTTTATTTTCCCCCACTTAGGTTGTTAGAACTATATCGGTCTCATAAAAAGAATCCATCAGCATGTTTTCTTTTTCAATTTTTGAGATTAATTTGTTATCTACCAGTAGATGGAACAATTCATTGAGCAGGAAGATCTGACTATCCTCAGACATCAGCTGTGTCTTGAGCAAGTCACTTAACCTTTCTCTGCTTCTGTTCTGTCAAATGGTGTTAATAATAGCATCTAACTTCCAAGGTTGTTGTGAGAAAATCAAATGAGAAAATATTTTTAAAGTGCGATATACTATTAATATTAACAATGGTAGTAGTTTTGGTACTCATTGCTCTTTAAAAGTTTGATTGAATTCTCCTGTAAATTCATCAGAGTAGGAGTTTTCCCCTTGGTAATTTCTTTATATAGTCTGTTCTATTTCCTTTTTCAAAGTTAAGATTTCCATTTATTCTTATATTAGTTTGGATATTTTATATTTTTGAGGATAATCCTCTTTTTGGTTTTGTTAGTATTGATAGCATAAAACTGCATCATTAATTATGATACTTTTTTCTTGGTTTTGCTTTATATTTCTCCTTTGCTATTTTGTTCATTAGGCTTTCTGTTCTCTTCTGTTCAATTAGATTGTTTAAAAGTTGATCAATTTTATTAGTCTTTTCAAAGAACCACCTTTAGTTCTTTTTAATTTTTATGGTGTTTATTTTTCTAATTTTTAATATCTCCTTGTCATTTCTTATGGCATGATAATATTCCTTCATGTCCATATGTCATAATTTGTTCAGCCTTTCTCAATTGATATTCCCCCCCCCCCCCTAGTTTTCAGATCTTTGCCACTACATAAAGAGTTGGCAATAAATATTTTTTCATACAGATGTCTCCTCCTTGATTTCTTTGGGGAATAAGCCTGGTAGTAGTGTCAGTAGTCATTAAGTTTGACAAATCTTGGGACGTTCTCTAATAACATCCCAGAATATTTTGGGAAAAGAGGCAGATATTTCTTTTGTTGCCAGCTCAAAAAAAATGCTTTACCTCTTAGATTGGCATTATAAATAACTATTACTTGTCTCTTCTGATGCTTACTGAGTGATAAAACCATCATTTAGTTTTGTCAGTTGCTTTATTCTTGATTTTACAGATGAGGAAATTGAAACCTTAGAGGTTAAAGACTAGTTAAAGGTCCCTTTAGCAAGTAGCAGAGCTTGGTCTCCAAATCTAGTGATTCTATTGCCTTTTACCTTGAGGTCAAACTTTAGATCATGAATGCTTAAAGTTGCCTGTATAACTATTATTATAATACGGACTCCTTTCTCATTTCTAGAATCTTTCTACAACTTTCTCTCTTCCCAGTCATAGAGACACTTGAGAGTTTCTCCTATGGTAGATATTTTTTTTTTTTGGAGAAACTATTTTCTAATTATCAGTGATGAAACCATAGTTTTCCTTTTATATTTATAGCACTTTGATTTAACATCTCTTCAAACTCTTCTACCTCCCTGCTTTCCCTATTAACTGTTTTTATTGTTGTTTAAACCCTTGCTTTTTGTCTTATCAACAACTCTTTTAAGAGGCTTAGGCAACCAAGGCTAAATGATTTGGCCCAGATTTACACAGCTAGCAATTAGCTGTGGTCAAATTTGAATCCAGTACCTTCTGACCCAGCTTGGTTCTCTATCCACTGTGCCACCTAACTTCCCTATTACTTTTGAGGGCAACACCATCCTCGGCCCCTCAGGTTTGCAACCCAGGAGTGGTCCTAGACTCTTCACTATCCTCCTTCCCTTCACCGCACCCCTTCCCCCTCCTCCATCTAATAGAACTTCAGTAAATTATAAGCAAGCACAGAGCAGCTAGGTGGCACAATGGATAGAGTGCTGGGCTTGGAGTAGGGAGACTCATCTTTCAGAATTAAATCTAGCCTCAGATGCATAACTAGCTGTGTGGCAAGTCACTGAACCCTTTTTGCCTTAGTTTCCTTATCTGTAAAATTATTTGGAGAAGGAATGGTAGACCACTTCAGAATCTTTGCCAAGAAAACCCCAAATGTTAAGGTCATGAATAGGATATGACTGAACAATGAACAACAATGATAAAGCAAACACATTTCTTTAGTTCCAAGCTCTTAGACTTGACATTTATTTGAGTTGGGATGCAAAGATGGTTCCTTTGAAGCATCTACAGCAATGAAGCATTGACTTGCTTAGTCCTCATGGTAATAGTGAGCTCATTGTGATATATTTTAAAAAGCAAAAAAAGGAATTTTGTATGTCTTATGTCTTTCTTATTTTTGAATGTTTGTAGAATTATAGACTTGTAGAGGTATAAAGTTACTTTAGACATTTAATTGAATTCCTTTCTTTTGTAAACTTTAAGTATAGATAAGAGACTTTCCTAGGGATCATTTTCTAGTTAGTGGCAGAACTAGAACCCAGGTCTCCTGATTAAAAGTCTTAGTATATTTCTCATGTATAACTGACAACTCTTGGACTATGAATTCCTAACCTATTTTGGGTATGCCACCCCTTTAGTTAAAACCTATATGGATCCTTTCTCAGAATGTTTTTAACTGTAGAAAATAAAATATATAGGGTCGTACAGGAAATTAATTAGGTTGAAATACAGTTATCAAAATATTAAAAACTCCAAGTTTATGACCCTCCTGCTTTAGACCACACTGCATTTTTGACAAAAAATAATTATATTAAAATCTTGATTTAAAACCATCAATTCAGGGGGCAGCTGGGTAGGTCAGTGGATTGAGAGTCAGACCTAGAGACCGGAGGTCTTAGGTTCAAGCCTGGCCTTAGACACTTCCCAGCTGTGTGACCCTGGGCAAGTCACTTGACCCCAATTGGCTAGCCCTTTCCACTCTTCTGCTTTGGAGCCAATACACAGTATAGACTCTTAAGATGGAAGGTAAGGGTTTTAAAAAAAACCCATCAATTCAGTGAGAACTATTGGTGATTATATTATAGCTGATATTGAACATTACATTGTAACTAACACATCCTTTGATGCTGGGCCATTTCTTAGTGGGCATAATATTCAACATAAATCTTTGTCATGATCTTAGGATCTGGTAAGTGGTGTGACCTCTACAGTATGTCTCCTGATAATTTTTCAACTCTGTGAGTTTTTCAACAATTCTGTGTATCCAGGGTCATTATCACATGCAAAATAACAATAATTACAATCATTTTTTTTGCAATTGCATTTCAGTGTTTTTTTTCCAAGGACCTGGAAATTATAATCATCACTGGCTATGCAATATTTATGTGGCTGTTAGATAAAAAAATTTGTGGTACAAATGGGGGGAACTTTTTCTACTGTCTTCAAGGACTATAGTCAATCATGGAACCCTGTGTTCAGTGTTCAGTCATTTTTTCAGAATTGCCTAACTTTTTGTGAGTTTATTTAGGGTTTTCTTTTTTTTTTTTTTTTTTAAACCCATAACTTCTGTGTATCGGCTCCTTGGTGGAAGAGTGGTAAGGGTGGGCAATGGGGGCCAACTGACCTGCCCAGGGTCACACAGCTGGGAAGTGTCTGAGGCCAGATTGGAACTGATGACCTCCTGTCTCTAGGCCTGACTACACTGAGCTACGCAGCTGCCCCTTTTTAGAGTTTTCTTGGGAAAGATAGTGGAAGTGGTTTGCCATTTTCTTCTCTAGCTCATTTTACAGATAAAGAAACTGAGGCAAATAGGTTTAAGTGACTTGCCCAGGGTATAGTAAGTATCTGAAGTCAGATTTGAACTCAGGAAGGTGAGGCTTCTTGACTCCAGGCCCAGCACTCTAACCACTGTGCTGTATCTAGCTGCCCCTTGGACTGTACCAAATAAAAAAGCAGTTTATTTTTCTTTTCTTTTTTTTTAAGCCCTTATCTTCTGTCTTAGAATCAATACTGTATATTGGTTTCAAGGCAGAAAGAAGAATGGAGTGGTAAGGGCTAGGCAATGGGGATAAAGGGTCACACAACTAGAAGTGTCTGAGGTCAGATTTGAATCTAGGACTTCCCAACTCTAGAACTGACTCTTAATCCACTGAGCTACTTAGGGGCCCCTTAATTTTTTCTTACTACATTTTATTGAATTAGTTATGTATAAATAAAGTTAGCTCTAGTCCGTTCTATAGTCAAAACTCTACCTACCTGAGATGAGGTCATTCCCACCTCCCTTTGTCACCCAATAAATTTGTTATTTATTGTCACCCACACGTGACAATAAATAACAAATCAACCAGTGCATTTGCTTTAGATGAGTAGCCTGGTTCTGTGGTCAAACTAGGTAGATAATTGAAGACTTTTGTTACTATTTTTGAATTTTACATTTGAAGTTGGGGGATGAGGGATACTACGATGCTGTACATCTTTCTCTTAAGTAGTTAAGTAGGTGTGATTTATCCTACGTTGCTACTAGCTTTATTTTATGATTAAATATTAGGACCATTTAGAAAAGGGAAAATATTTTAAATGTCATTAATTCAACATTCAGATAAATACATTTGTCTGTGCTGTCACAGTTATTCGTTGGTGTTCCCTCAAATTGGAGATCCAAACTCTCCATGCCTGCCTTCCTCTTATTTGTGATCTTTTACTTTTCATCAAGTGTTTACCACTGGGGCACACCCATGCTCATTCTTGCAGAGAGATTGGACTTGCTTTGTTGTTACTCATGAATTTCTTTGATATCTTTTCCTTTTCCTTTTCTTTTGTAATTTTAATTGGAATTCCTCATATTTCTTTTTTTTTTGTGCACATGTGACCCATACTTAGCTCACCCTCTCTACTACCTTTTGGATGATTTGCATTTTTAGTTCTTTAGAATTCTGTGATTTGAAGAATGTTGGTGTTAAAGTAATATAATATTAAAATATGAAACATCTATTGGAGCAAGGGATAGAGTACTGGACATAAGGCATGATTTTAGATACTTATTTATTATCTGTGTGACCCTGGGAAGATCACTATATTTCTCTGCCTCAGTTCCTTATTCTATAAAATGAGGATAACACCTCATAGAATTTTTATGAGGGTTAGTTGAGTTAAGACATTTAAAGTGTCATATAAATGTTGGCAGTTATTTCTGGGGAGCCTTTAATAATAAAATGTGGGCCTTTGTTCCAGAAAGAAGCTTGAGGTCATTTTAATTTTTTTTGTTTTTATTGTTCATTTACATGTGGACATTTTGTATGTTAAGGTTCTGCTTTTTCTTTTTTTTGTAAAGATACTACACTTTACTAATTATATGTAACAACAGTTCTCCACTCAAGTTTTCCGAAGCTATGTGATCCAAATTGTCTCCCTCCAGGAGGTAATTTGAGGTAATTTTAAAAAAGAATTTTGCGTTTTCCCAAAGGTTGGCCCCCAGTCCTTTTCCTTTTTAATCTTTGACCCAACTTACTATCCATTTGCAATGTTTATCCAGCATATTTATATTCCGATGGATGAGATCTAAGTTTTTCTTTCAACTTCATATAATTATCTGTACAATATATTAATCCACTTGGGTTTTTATATGGATAGTCAGTCCAAAATTCTCATGAACTATTATTTCTAGATCAAGAGTGGATTTGTTTGGTCCTTAGCCAGCCAGCATAATTATTAAGCCAGATATTATGCTTTAAGCATTGATAAAAAGAACAGAAAACAGTTCCTGCTCTTAAGGAATATATAACTTATAGCCTGATGGAAGAGACAACATGACAAATATATACAAACAAGATATATTTGGCTTCATATCAGAGGGAGGCACCAAGATTAAGGTGAAAGGGAAAGGTTTCTTGGAGAAAGTGGGACTTAGTAACTGAGACTTGAAGGAAACCAGGGAAGCCAAGAGAGAGAGAGGAGTAGGGAGAGCATTCTAGGCATGAGGGACAATGAATGAAAACATTTGGAGTCAGGAAATGGAGAGTCATTTGTCATTGGATTGTAGAGTAGTATATGGAGGGGAAAGGGATATGAAGACTAGAAAGATAGGAAGGAATCAGGTTATGAAGGGCTTTCAAAGCCAAGTAAGATTTTATATTTGATCTTAGAGGATATAGGGAGATACTGGAGTTTTGATTGGAGAGGAGGAGGAGGCCATATGGGCAGATCTACACTTTAGGAAGATGAATTTGACAGTTGAGTGGAGAATGGATTAGGATAGGGAGAGACGGACTAGGCAGAGAGACTATCAGCAGGTTATTTCAGTAGTCCAAGCATAAAGTGTGAGGGTCTGAACCACTGTCAGGGGAGAGAAGAGTGTTTTATCCTAAGGTTTTCATGATCATAGAAATGATAAAACTTGACAACTATTGGATGAGGATGAGAGAGACTGAGAAGTTAAGGATGACTCCTGGGTGATTTCTGGTGATGGTTGTAGCTTAGTTACATATGGAAGTTAGGAGGAGAGAGTATTTTTGGGGCGGGATGTATATGTATATGTTTTTATACATGTATATATATTACATATATATACACATAATGATTTCAATTTTAAAGTTTATAAATTAGTTTTGGATTAATGTAAGATGTCTGTGGACATCTAGATCTAGATGTCTTTTTTTTTTTTTTTTTTTTTTTTTATCCTGGGACTCCATTCTAGGAGCATAGGGCCACAACCAGTAGGCAATGGGACGCACAGTCGCTCAGGGGCACCCAGCTGGAAGTGTCTGAGCCCGGATTTGAACCTAGGACCTTTCGTTTCTAGGCCTGGCTCTCAATCCACTGAGCTAGCCCAGCTGCCCCTACTTTAGGTTGCAGTTTCTTTAGCAGATGTAGTTTTTACAGGGTGGGGTTGCTAGCCCCACGCCCAACCCTCCTCCTTTTTTCATCAGGGCTAGGGACCGTCCTTGGCCCAGGAGTGGTAAGGGTGGGCAGTAGGGGTCAAGTGACTTGCCCAAGGTCACACAGCTGGAAGTGTCCGAGGCCGGACTTGAACCTAGGACCTCCAGTCTCTACCTGGCTCTCAATCCACTGAGCCACTCAGCATGTCTAACAGGATGTAATTAATGAAAATTACATAATAGAAACAAGTAACACTTCTTATATCTACTGGATTATTACATTATAGCTTATTCTCTTTAAGTGGTTTCCTCTGGCATTAGCAAGAAAAAGGAGTTTGATAATATTCTAATTTCTGTTTCATAATCTTTGATTAGCCTTTGAAGATAGGTTAAGATTATCTTAACTATTATTTGTCTTTCAAAACTCTAAATATCAAAATTGGATCATTAAGAAACATTTTATCTAACATACTATAAATGACTTAAGAGTTTCTTGAACAGTGTGACAGGAAGTCATTTTAAGATACAGTGGAAGTAGAAAGAATACTGAATTTGGAATCAGAGCGTCAGGGATCAAATCCTGACTTTGTCACTTAATGCCTGTGTGTTCTTGGGCAAGTTACTTAATCTCTCTGGCCTTCAATTTTTCTCATCTGGGAAATGAAAGAGTTAAGTCTTTAAGTGACCTTGAGGGTCTTGTTCTCAGGTCTTCCCAAAGGTTGTTTTCCACAGATGTCATCCAAACATTAGGACACTAGGTGGTGCTATTATCTAATAATACATTTATGTTGTTTTTGGAATTTTGCATTAATTTTCTTTTTTTTTAAATCATGATTCTTTTTGGCCAGTTCTTATAAATATATACTATATAGCACCATTTGCTATTAAAATGACAAAGTATCAAACTATCATTACATAGCATTTATTTAGGTAATCTATAATAAAAAGTTAACCACATATTAGGTTGGCTATATGTGACATAGAATATATATTTAGCCTTGCTAAAGTTCTGGATAAATTTCAGGTATATTTATTTAAAAAATCTGTAGTAGCTTCATTTTACATGTTTGAAGATACCTATGCCTTTTTTTTTTTTACATATTTGCAAAAGTACTGCCTTGCAGTTTTTAAAATAATAGCCTGTTTATTATTAAAGTCCAACTTAAGTATTAATAAGTCTTAATTTGAAAATATTTTTGAACACAGAAAAGGAAGGGACAAAGGAACAAAGGAAATAAGCCTTTATTAAATGTTTGCTATGTGCTACGCACAGTGCTAAACCCTTTACAAATATTATCTCATTTAATCCTGGGAGGTATGTGCTATTATTCTCATTTTACAGTTGAGGAAACATAGGCAGGCAGAAGTCAAATGACTTGCTCAGGGTCATAAAAGCTTAGAGTTTGTGACAGGATTGACATAGGCCCAGTACCTCTATTTACTATGCTACTCCTTTCTTATTGGGGGAATTCTGTTTTTAAAACTATCCTTTCCCTATAATGATCTGGATGCCTTATCTGAAGAATTCTGACTGACTTGTGTGACTTTGGGTTAGTCATTTGTCCCTTTCTCAATTCCTTTATCTATAAAATGAAGTTGAGCTAGATGATCTTTTTAAGTTTCTGCTCAACTCTAAATCCTGTAATCTAATGTATGACTATAGCAGTCTTTTTCAATACTTTATTGAAATTATTCAATAATGTAAACATTTGTCCATCTGACTTGTTGGATTTTAGACAGGGATTGGTTTTTAACTCTGCTTATCTATGAAGACTTGAGAAATGTAAACTAAAAGCTCTTAATTCTGTTTTTAGAACATCAGCTAGTTATGTAGAAACCTACTGTATATTTACTTAAAGTCACAGAGTATCACAGAGACATGCAGTAACAGTTTGTATCCATGTGGTGGCTGTTGTGTAATATAAATAGAGCTGCTGATTGGGTAGAATAGTTACATAATTTGGCAAGCCCATACAGCTTATAAAAAAGGAAATTCCTTCAGTAGGTCTAGGTGTTTATAAAGAATGAAAACCATAGATTGCCTTACTGTGAAGTCTCCAACACAATAACTTGGTGGGCAATCCAAGGTTGAGAGGGACTATACTTCAGGTAATAAAAATCTTTAATTTTAAAGGTAAGTAGTACTTTTATTAGTTCTTGAAATGTACTTAAATAGAAGGAAAAATAGTTCTGTGCTGTAGTTACATAGCCTATACTTTTTAAAATAAAGGTTAGGAATGATCTAAATACTTGAAAGTTTTAAAAGATGGGACTAAAAGTTCAATTTGGCAAAACATTTTTAAACATTTTATATTCAAATTTTTTTAGGATTTTATTTATTCATTATGCTCAAATAGGAAAACTATAGACATTACCAAAGTGATATATTAGTTTGATTAGACTTTCTTTTTTATGTAAAATGTCAAGGGCAATTGTTTAAGGAGACAAAAAAGAGTATGAGACTTTTTGAAATTTTAGAGAGAATAGAATTATGAAGAGAATGGATGGAATATATTTCACAAGTTAATTAGGAGAGAGAAATCCTTTCATGAATAGTTATTGCCAAAAAATTAATCACCTGGTGGTCGACAAAGAGATAATCATTCTCTGAGCTATGCTATTCCTTGAATGACAAGCCCATAACCATCTCTTGGCTAGACTTAAAGTCTTTTGGGTATGCTAAAATCTACCAGAGTTTGGACTTTTCTGGTATAGTATTTGGTTATTTAAAATTAACTTCATTTTAAACTTATGAGTCCTTTGCAGAATAAACATTTCACTAAGTACCTTTGGGGATAGAGAATACTTAATGTTTTGAATATTTGTAAGGCATGTTTGTTTTTTTTTAAACCCTTACCTACCATCTGGGAGTCAATACTGTGTTTTGGCTCCAAGGCAGAAGAGTGGTAAGGGTGGGCAATGGGGGTCAGGTGACTTGTCCAGGGTCACATAGCTGGGGAGTGTCTGAGGCCAGATTTGAACCTAGGACCTCCCATCTCTAGGCCTGACTATCAATTCGCTGAGCTACCCCGCTGCTGCCCCCCTGTTAGATATGTTTTTATCTAGGGCAAGGAAAACTTTATGTTTATTACCTTGTTCACTGTTTATGTTGTGTCTTAACCTGATAGGCATACAAGATGACACATTCCTTGCTCCAGACAATTTTGTTACAACTTAGGCAGACCAACAAATAAGCTAATGCAGTATTCCAACAGGGAAGGACAAATTTCACAAGTTAAGTGATTTAAGAGTGTTTTCCCTTTGCCCTTTCACTTTTTTCCTCAGAAGGAGAAAACAGAAAGAAGATAAGGGAATTGTTGCTTAAAATATTTAGCAGAAAATATATTTTGGAAGAAAATTAACAATTGACCAGTGAAGAAGAGGTAAGAATTCCAAATAGGGAAGAATGCAGAAGTTAGAAGTAAAAGAAAATATTGTAGAGTATATAGGTTATAGATGTTAGTAAACTAATAAACTACCTAGTATGATGTCAAGCACTGGAATAAACACTGTGGATACAAATACAAAAATGTTATTTTCTTAGGTCTGAGAAATTAGATGACTAATAATGGAAGTTCATAAAAGTGAGAATGAGAAATTTTAATGTATTGCTGAAATGAAAAAGTCTTTAACAGTTTAAGGTGGCATCCAGTTTATTTCCCAAGATCTCTTCCAATTAGTGTGTTGAAATCTAGGCAAGAAAGAACTAGCATGTTGGTGAGAGTTTTAAGTGAGGGGTACATCATTCTAATGAGTGAAATAGTTCAAGTTTAGGAAACTCGGGAGTATTAGTTAGGAATGTAGGTGAGAAATGCTTTCATTATTGTAAGTGCATATGAGAGAGAATTGTGGAACTTTTTTGAACAGAGAAGGCTTTATAAGTGACGGAAAGAATAGTTCATTAAATGTTAGAACTGTAGGAAACGGGCAGTGTAGTAATGGATTAATAAGTAGGTTAAGGACATAGTACACAGAGGGAAGGAAGGACTTTAAAATTAGGATTTTCTGGAATTTCTTTTATCTTCCTTGTCACATTCAACCAAATGCCTTCCTTTTAATTTTCTTAGCCTCAAAAAAAAAATGATAAAAAAATGAAATATCCTTGGACTTAAGAGTAAAGAGATTTGAGTTCTCTTCTTAATTCTAGTACTAACTTGCTTTGTGACTTGGGGCAAGTCAGTTCACCTTTGAACCTTGGTTACCTCATCTCTAAAATGTTGAGGTAGACTAGAGAGACTTTAAGGTCCCTTTTGGCTCTTAAATGATTCTTTAAAGGCTATATGGAGATACATTGAGATTTTGGTTTAAAGGGGAAAAAAAATCCCTTGTTTACTTTGATCTTAATTATGAATGAACCAATTCGGTGATCAAAAACAAAAAATATAAAACATTCTCAGAAATAATCTTTCTCTTCCCACTGAAATCAAATGTATGTTTCTTGCTATTTTGAATTCAACATTGAGTATTTTTCAGTTAACAAGGTTTTACTTTCTCATACTCAGTGGGAAAAAATTTTCTTATAACAAATATAAAGGTAAGCAAAGTGAATTCCCATATAAAGCCATGTGCAAAAATACATTGCATTCTACATCTTGATTCTAATGCCTCTATAGAGAAGAATGGGTAGCATGTCTCATCATCAGTCCATTGGGATTGTGGTTCAGCAGAGAAAGTTCTTGAGCCTTGCAAAAATAGTTTGTCTTTACAGTTTTGCTGTTATTGCATAAAGTGTTTACCTGGTTCTATTTACTACAGTCTGTATCTGTTTATGCAAGTCTTCTCAGGTTTTTCTGAAACTGTGTCTTCATTTTTTATAGCACAATAATATTCTATTATATTCATATACCGTAATTTGTTACTCTATTCACCAATTGATGAGTATTCCCTTAGTTTAACTAAATATTTTTGTACAAATTGTCCCTTCCTCCCTCCCTTTCAGAATACAAATCTCTTTGTAGCATAGGCCCAATGAAAGAATTTCTAAATATTCACATTTCTAAATATTCACACTCCTGTTTAGTTTTCCTACAGATGATTTAAATAATGAGCTTTTCCCCCCTTCAGTTCTTCCTTTCCATTTTTCTTTTAAGATCATTAAGACAAAAATAGAAACATTTCCAGGTAGATTACCTGTATGACCTGATGATGAATTGGGTTTTGTGGTAAAATTGCAACAGGCAGGCTAAGACGCAGTTTTCTCCATGGCAAGATAATACTTTATTAATAGTAATTGTGAACTGTGTAGTAAAAAATGGGTCACACTGGCCGTCTCAGCCAAGGAGCCTGGGACCTGAGCTTGATCAATTTATTCATTAGGCTAGCACCTAACACTAACAACAACAGTGGTCTTTCTTTCTTTCTTTTTTTTTTTTTAAAACCCTTACCTTCCTTCTTGGAGTCAATACTGTGTATTGGCTCCAAGGCAGAAGAGTGGTAAGGGTAGGCAATGGGGGTCAAGTGACTTGCCCAGGGTCACACAGCTAGGAAATGTCTGAGAACAGATTTGAACCTAGGACCTCCCGTCTCTAGGCCTGACTAACAGTGGTCTTTCTTAATGAACAGAGAGACCCTGAGTGAGGAGGACTGACAGGTAGCCCAGTTATACTAGTGTGAGTCATTACATTGTTTTGTGCTAAACATTAGTTCCAGCATTAGTCTCTGAACCCTTTTGTAACAAGTCATGTCTGAGTTAGAGCAGTACTTCTCTTTGTTTCATTAATACTATTTAGTTATTGATGATAGCCCCCAAATACAAGAGTAGTGATGTTGGTGGTAGATTTGATGAGCCAAAGACAAGTTGTTAAAGTGCCTGGGTACGTTCATTTAAGAAATACTTATTAAATAACAAGGTTTGCCATTAGCTGCAATTTTCAGCTTACACAGTGGGTCCAAGAGAAGGTCTTGGATTGTATTGGTAAAGGAAGCCCTATTATAGTTCTCTGGGGGTGAGGCTGACCCAAGCTGGTTGTTTGTTTACTGGGTTAACAGAAGGGGAAGGTAATCCCACTTAAAATAGATACCTATAGACTGAGAAGGATTACATTCCTCAACCAAGCCTTAGGTCTCCTTTTAAACTAGGCTAAGAGATGGGGTTTTGACAAATGATGCAGCATAATATTAATTTCCTCAGTTTGGAGGGAACACATATATCATCTCCCCATATTACAAAGTATCTTTATTTAGTTCTTTATAAAAATTTTTCATTTATGTTTACCTTTTTATGTTTAACTCCTGTGTTTAAACTTCAAAGTTTCTAATCAGCTTTGGTTCTTTCATTAAAAATGTTTGAAAGGTCCTATATTTTTCATTAAAGGTCAGTGTATTTCCTTGTGGGATTATATTTAGTTTTGCTGGGTAATTTTTGACTGTAACCCTATATCCTTTATCTTCCAAATATTATTCTAAGTTCTCTGTGCCTTTATGGTGATGACTACTAAATCATGTGTAATTCTGACTATCAGTACTTGAATTCCTAAAGATTGCTTTTGTTATTTTTGATTTGTCATCTCTGGATTTTGGTTGTAATAATCTGGGAGTTTTCACTTTGGGGGTTCTTTGAGGAGATGATTAGTAGAATTTAAAAAAAAATTTTCCCCTCAGGTTCTAAGAGATATGGGTGGTTTTCTTGTAAGATTTCTTGAAATATAATGTGTCTCCCCTTCCCCCACTTTTTGTTTTTTGCTTTATGCTTTGAGATAGACCTATGAGTGTTAAATTATTTCTCCATCTATTTTCTAGGTCATTTGTTTTTGTTATGAGATACCTTGTGTTTTCTTCTTTTTTTAGCTTTTTAATTTTGTTTTATATTTCTTGTGTCAGGAAGACCTGAATTCAAATGTGGCCTCAGATACTAATTAGTCATGCTACCCATGGCAAGCCCCCGAACCTCTGCCTGTCAAAATTTCCTCATCTATAAAATGGGATAGTAAGTGTACCCACCTCTCAAGGTTGTTGTAAGGATAAATGAGGTAAATTTAAAAGCATTTTGTAAACCTTAAAGCATTTCCTGTAGACTAGCTTGTTACGGAATTATTGGTTTCTTTTTGGTCCATTCTGTAAAATGGGAATAATAGTAGACCTTTAGTAATAGATAACTTATTTGATAATAATAGATTCCAAATTATATTGCAGAGAGGCTCAGCACTCTTGGTGCCTGATAGTAAATACTAATTAAATTATTAAAACATTCTAGTTTTCAGGGAATTGATTGGGCAAGGTTTTTTATCTCATGCAAAGCTAAATTCCATTTCCAAGTCTTCCTTCCAATTTTTCCCCTTTAGCATCATCATTTAACTTTTAGAACTCTTTTTAAAAACTCATCTTTCATATTTTCCAGGTATTATAGATGAATTTGGGCCCAATCTATGTATTTCTCTGAGACTTCACTTATAGGTATTTGAGTCATTCTCTTTTTTGTGAGTTCATGCTTGAGCATCCCTCTTACCATGATAGCTTTTTAGAATGGGATTCTTTTTTGGCTTATTTTTCTAGCCTACTTCTAACTTTGTTAGGACCAGAGTCTTGCATGTCTGGAGAGAAGGTCTGAAGTAATTCTGCTGATGCTTTCTTGGGGGCAGTCAATGTTGTGTTATTTTAGGCCTACAGGGACAAATCAAGGCCATGGAGCTGCAAGCTTTCAGTGCTTCTTCCAAAGTGTTCTGATCTAGGACTAAGCCAGAACTCTGCTGTTATCAGCCAGCTGGAAAACCTTGATGGTTCTGTATAACAGAATTGCAACTTTTCCTTTGTTGTGGGATTCCTGGATATTCCTCTGCAGGCTTCAGATTGGGTTAGAAATTGGAAGTGAGAACCCATTCTGTTTCTGGGGTCTGAGCACCACTGCTGCTTGCTTCTGAACTAATTTGCTGACTGCACAGGTTGAGGTCCTACTACAACTCCTGGACACTTCACTCTTGGACAGCCACCCTCATATCTTTGCACAAGTCCTTTCTGTAAGTTACTACAGTATGTGACCTGGCACTGGGTAGAGGATAACAAAGATGCTATTTGGCATCATTATTTACTTGCCCTATACAGGGTGCTCCAGATGGGTCAGGGACCTCCTTCTGCTTTAGTGCACAAACTTTAACTGCACCTGGAATGCTTTGGGTAGGATACTTCTGGCCAGACCTGAACCCCAGTATCTATAGATTTTTCTCTGTCTCTCCCTAGGTTGTTAAGGACTAGAAAAGTGATTCACTAAGACTTTCTCTTTCGATTTCCCTCTCAAGATTTGGGGAAAATAGGAGCTCCTTGTATTTTCTGCTACCAAACACTTTTAAAATATGCCTTGAATTCTCCCACTCTTATCTGTCTACAAAGATTTTGTTATAATTTTGTTCAGTTCATTAAAAAAATTCATTAGTGCTTGCATTAAATGTTGCCTTAAACTAGTGAATTCATTTATAGATCATTATCATTTTCATTAGATTCATAAATCCTTTTGATCAGTGCCTTGACAGTTATTTATTTTATTTCTGTTGTAGTTATCTTTATAGAAATAATATTTAAGTCTAGAGTTAATTTTTTGATGCTTAATTTTTTTATTGTAAATATTTCTTTTTAAAAATATTTTCTTAGGCTTTTGTTTTTATATAAGCATATAAATTATTTAATTGGTTTAACCTTTATTCTGAAGCCTTGTGGCACTCAGTTTTTATTACAATTTGATTTTTTTTTGGTTGAGATTGTAGCATTTTCTAGATAATTAGTTTTGTCATCTGCTAATATTTTTTATTTTATTTATTTTATTAGTGTAATATTTTTCCAGATATCTCAGCCTTCCTTTCCCTCCCCATCCTTCAGCATACAAGGCATCATCTGGCAAACATATATGTATATAGAGGTTATATCTATATCTATATGTTTCTGTTTTTCAGTTCATTCTCTGGAGGTGAACATTCACAAATTACTCTTCAGATATTAAATCTTTAGGTGTATATTATGTTCTCTTGGTTCTACTGATTTCACTGTTGCATTATCTTACATAGCTCTTTCCAAGTTAAAAAAAATTAATCTGCTCAGTATTTCTTATGGCACAGTATTATTCCGTAATAATCATATTGCAAATAATATTTTGAAAAGTTTATTTTTAAAACCCTTCTTTCCATCTGTGTATTGGTTCCAAGGCAGAGGAGTGGTAAAGGAAAGGCAAATGGGGGTTAAGTGACTTGCCCAGGGTCACACAGCTAGGAAGCACCAGATGTCAGATTTGAAACCGGGATCTCCCATCTCTAGGCTTGGCTTTCAATGGACTGAGCTACCCAGCTGCCCCCTGAAAAATTCATTTGTAGCATTAATCTCTTTCTTTAATTTCTTTCCAGTCTAAGTGGAATGGCTAGCATTTTGGGAAAGTTTTATTTATCTTTTGTTTCAGCATCTCCATTTCCTAGTATATTCTTTCCTTCTTTGTTCCCCAGAATGCTATCTCTTGTTTTAACAAAGAATAAAAAAGATTAAAAAAAATTTTGCAAAACTCACATTTGTCATCTGAGACAATAGTGTTCCACACTCATAATCCCATTCTTCTCTAGGATCAAACTTGGTGATTGTAATTTCACAACATCTAGGTTTAATTTTTTAAATTGTTAGGTCTTTCCATTTACATTATTATAGTCATTATGTATGTTTTTCCTGGCTCCTTTTCCTCATCAGATCATGTTATATTTTCTGCATTAGATCAGATAAGTTTTCCCATATTTCTGTCTTAACGGTCATTATTTAGGTTTATTATAACTTGTTTAGCCATTCTCAAATTAGACATACACTTTGTTTATAGTCTTTTCCTTCTATTAAAAACTGTTGGTTTAAATGTTTTAGTCTTGATGAGAGATTGCTAGCATATCTAAATATGCTCTCAAAAAGAACAGCCACAGTGAGCACCCTTTGTTTTTATAGGTAGTCTTTCTCCATACCATTGACTGTCACATTGTAGATGCTTAATAAGTGCTTACAAAATTTAATTGAATTAGGAATCTTGTTGCTCTTTTTCCTTTGGATTCTGGTTTGAAGTTAATACTTTTATTTGTGTTTAAGGAAAATTAAAAAAAAATTTTTTTTTTTACACCTTTACCTTTAGTCTTGGAGTCAATACTGTGTATTGGCTCCAAGGCAGAAGAGAGATAAGGGTAGGCAATGGGGGTCAAGTGACTTGCCCAGGGTCACACAGCTGGGAAGTGTCTGAGGCCAGATTTGAATCTAGAACCTCCTGTCTCCAGGCCTGGCCCTCAATCCACTGAGCTACCCAGCTGCCCCCTTTTATTGTGTTTTTAAAACCATTAGTTCACATTAAAATCCTTTCTACATCTTTTTTTGGCTTTCAAAAATTAAACTTCATTGATATATTTTATTTTTCATTTAAATATTTATTTTTGATTAAAAAGCATTGAAAAATTAATCTGTCATCCTCTCCTGTGTCTCTAGTCTATCTCCCCTACCTACGTTGAGCAAATAAAAAAATGACCAGGAAAAATAAAACCCTTAGTATATATACATAAGTCCAACAAAACAAATTCTCACATTAGCTGTATCCAAAAATGTGTGACGCTTTATGCATTTTAAGTTTATCACTTTCCTTTCAGGAGGTAGATGAGTAGTGTGTTTCATCTTCATTCTTTTGGACTCATAGTTTATCATTGATAAGCATTTAAAAGCCCTTCAGAGTTATCTCTATGATGTTGTTGCCATTGTATAGTTCTGCTCACTTAACATTAGATCAGGTTCATAAAGGTCTTGCCCACTATCTTCTGAAACTGTCCATTTCAGCATTTCTTGTGGCCCATAATTATATTCCATTAACTCATTTAATTTCATTAAATTCATATACTATAACTTGTTTAGTTATTCTCCAATAGGAAACTATTTGAGTTTCAAATTTTTGGCTACAACCCAAAAGAACTGATATAAAATGTTTTTTATTTTGTAGATTCTTTTCTTCTTTCATAGATTTTTTTTTTCCCCCTTCAGGGTAATGATATACCTGGGTCAAAGGCATAATTTTGTAACTTCTGGGCATAATTCCAAATTGCTTTCCTGTAAGGCTGGACCAGTTCACAGCTCTATTGACAGTGTATCATTGTACCTGTCTTCCTACAGTCCCATTGTCTTTCATTTTCCTCTTTTGTTAACCTTATCAGTCTGATAGATGTAATGGGTAATCTCAAAGTTTGCTTTCTGGTAATTCTTTAATAGTGATTTGGAGCAATTTTTCATGTGATTGTTGATGGTTTGTATATCTTTTAAAACTGCTTGTTCATATGCTTTGCCTATTTGGTAATGGCTCCTACTCATACAAATTTAAATAAAATATTAAGGTATGTCTTAGATAAGACCCCTTTATCAAAGAAATTTGTTGCAGAATTTTTTCCCATTACTTGTTTTCTTTCTAATATCACTACTTTGTACAAAAACTTCAAAATTTTATATAACTATAACCAGCCATTTCAAATTGTATCATCCTCTTTTTTTCATGAACTTTTCATTCATAGATCTCAGAGGTAGTTTCTTCCTTGTTCCTCTTTGATTTGTTTGTGATATGACTTATTTATATATATGTCACATGTCCATTTGGAAAGTATCTTGGTATATAATATACATGGGTGAGGTTTATTCAAATTCTGATTTCTGCCAGACTGTTTTTCAGTTTTCCCCTGAAGTTTTTACATTAGTGAGTATTATCTCCCTAATAAATAACTGGGATCTTTGTCAAAGATTTTGCTTCTGTGTACTTCCTTGTGTTGCACCTAGTCTGTTACACTGACTTATTTTTCTCCTTTTAAAAAAAACAACAATATTTTAATGGTTACTATTTTGTGGTAGTTTGAGATTTGGTACTGAAAATCCTTTCTCACTTAAAAAAAATTACCCTTGAGCTTCTTTATTTTTCCTTTTTTTTTTTGTTTCACCTCTATAAAATCTTTTGAGGATTTGATTTGTACAGCATTGAATCAAAAAAAAAAAAATCCTACCCAAAGCAGTATCCAACCCAAATTTCAGTGCAGTAGCCACATAAAAGATAAACAAATTTAGCTGCCTTGGAAAACAAAAACACTTGGTTTTCAGTTAGGGTAGTTAAATTATGTACAGAAGGGAACTGTGCGGGTACAGTAACCTTGGGCAAGAGCTTTCTTTTTCTAATCATTACTTCTGATTTCACTTGGGAATAAGAGTATTCCCTATTTAGATTGTGTCCTTCAGTTAAGAAAAAGACCAGAGACAAAAACAAAACCAGAGCTAAGAGCCTATTAGGTGTTTTTTTTTTTAAAACCCTTGTACTTTGGTGTATTTTCTCATAGGTGGAAGATTGGTAAGGGTGGGCAATGAGGGTCAAGTGACTTGCCCAGGGTCACACAGCTGGGAAGTGGCTGAGGCCGGGTTTGAACCTAGGACCTCCTGTCTCTAGGCCTGACTCTCACTCCACTGAGCTACCCAGCTGTCCCCCCTATTAGGTGTTTTTTAAAAAAAAAATTACTTCTATAGACTGAGGAGAACTGAGAGAGTAAATTAACTTGAGGATAGCAAAGAAAAAAAAATAGGGGGAACTAGCAGGTAGAAGGCAGCCAGGTTGCCCAGTGGATAGAATGCTGGAACTGGAGTCAGGAAGACTGATCTTTCAGAGTTCAAATCCCTGCCTCAGCCACTTAACAGCTGTGTGACCCTGGGCAAGTCTCTTAACTCTGTTGGCTTTAGATTCTTCCTCTTCTATAAAATGAGCTGGAGAAGAAAATGGCAAACCACTCCAGTATCTATGTCAAGAAAACTCCAAAAGTGATGATGAAGACAACAAAAAGCTGGTAGAGAGAATGAGGTGTGAGCGGGACTTCTTAACTTGTTAGGGGTCCATGGACTATGAAATTGGAAAGGGAAAAACATAACATCATTATTTCAATAAGATTGATTTCTTCTGTGACCCTCAGTATTTTATTTTATACATTTAACAACATTCTGAGAAGGGGTCCCTTGGCTTCACTTTATCTGCCAAGGGAGTCCTTGATTCACAAAAAAGTAACAAGTTTTTACAGAAGTGGGATTATGGTAGGAGCTATGCAACAATTTCTTTCTCTTTTTGTTATTTTACTACTTCTATCCTCTCTTTTGTCTTCCCCTGTAGTGCTTGGTGGCAAATCTCTTACTAAAAGAAAGTTTAGGTGCTGTTTTCAAGGGGCAAGACAAAAAGGGAAGTAGTGGAACCTACATCTTTTTTGTTGATGACCTGTAATTTGAGAAAACTCTGAACAGAGAAAGTTGTTAGCAACTAGAACCCAGTAGAGGGCACCTGGGAATTTATTTTGTGATTTTTCAGGTGAAAGGAAATAAATATTATTTTCAGTAATTGTGAACTTGGGGTTGACCCCTCAGCCATGGTATTTTAAGTATTAAAGCTATAAGAAGCTATTTTGTTTGAATGTTAAATTACCGAGCACCTTAATTCTGGAGAAATGGAGCTCCTGTTTTGTGAAGCATTTCATATCCAAGTTGGAGTCTTTCTCCTAAGGCTTGCCTGCTAATGAACCATTTAGACGCACTCTTTCTTTTCTCTGTTTGATCTTTGAGCCTCAGCTGTTTTTTATCTTGTTTATCTTACCTAGTTATCATTCTTCTCTCCCATATGGACTATTACTTAATATCTTTGCAAAGGAGATAATTTTTTTTTAAAAAAAGTTTCCTAGAAGTCTGTTTGGGAAGTTACTTTCTATATTACCAGTCTAACCTCTCCTTCAGTCCTGTTACGCTAACTTATAGCATCCCCAGTATATGGCTAACCATATTTGTACTTCCAAAAATGAAGAGCTTATTTTTTCCCATTACTTTTAATATTTCATTGTTGTTCTAGTATAGTTTGGAAATTCTTCCTGTTTTATAGATCCTATTAAAGTTTTTAAAAAAATTTTTATTGATGGAAGAAATGATGATGATACCAAAAACAAACTTATGTAACTTTTCCACTCTTTTTAAAAGTCCCTTAAAACAGTCTTGACATAGCATCTTTATCTGATAAGGTATTGACATTCTACTTTCTTAGTCTGTCATGCCAAGAATAAGGAAACTTGTTCTAATATTAGTCTTCTAGAAATATTGGTAATTTAATTTGATCAGAATTTTGTATTTGTATCATTAGACTTAGAATATCGTTAAGCAAACATTTTTTAAAGCATCCACTGTGTGCTGAGCATGGGATATAAAATATTGTTGTGAAGATGAAACTTCTGTTGTCTTGGTATTATGTTATATTTTCTCATCCTTTTTTAAGCCTTTCTTAATTGGTGGGTATCTATTTTGGAATTGTTATTGTTTTGTATTGTATTGTATAGCTATAAGAGCTATGTATTTATGGAGCTTTTGCCTCTTTTTTTTTTTTAACCCTCTTTGGAGATATGGCCAGGAGGGGAATCCCTATATATCAAAGGAGTCTAACAGTTCAGAAACATTTATGATTCTGAATTGTTTTGACAGTGTGGCATAGTGGAAAGAATATTAGCTTTGGAGTCTTGATGCCTGAGAGAACTGAGAAAGATGGGGAGACAGTACTTGGAGGCATTACTTTTAAGCATATAAAATATAATTTTTATTTTCTGAAGTACTTTATGTTTCTGTTTATTTGTTAGAAATAACGACTTTTTTTCTTTCCCCTTCTAGGTCCTAAGAAGTAATGCTAATGGAACAAGATGCTTCTCTGAGGATTTAGCGGTTCAGACTTTGGAAGAGCTGCTCTCTGTATCTATCACATTCCACACATAGTTATCCTATAAGCCCTATCCACTGGAACCAAGCTGCTCTGCAAACATTTGTTTTCTCTTAATAATGGGTATTGGCAAAAACACCACATCAAAGTCAGTAGAAACTGGAAGCTCTACTGAGGGCAAATATGAAGATGAATCTAAGCATCCTGCTTTCTTCACTCTTCCGGTAACTATTTTTAGTCTTCGTAGTCAAAATTATTAAGTCGTTTCAGCATTTAACAAATATATTATCCCTAATAACTGCATTTTCATTCAAGAGCAAGGCATCCTTCGAAGGAAGAAAAGGAAGGGAGACTCAAATGGGAAATACTAGACTTATTGTAGTTTTCAAGATTATAAGAACTTTGGTGGTATTAGGGGATAATTTTGCCTGCAAAAAGTTCTCACTGGTAATTAACTCCAGGAAGGAGGCACGTATTATCATTAAAAACTTAGGTCAGACTGTGGAAAAGTGGAGGCTTAAATTTATCAGCAGAACTGTGGTAGGATGTTACTCAACTTTGGGATCGAACTGCAAGTAAGGAATTAAATGATTTCATTGTTCGGAATCCAAATGTCCATAATTGAAGGTGAAATAATTTTATCTGAATAAGTGATATCAGCCAGATATAGTAGATTACCTTGATGTATTACATAAAATCCCAACATTATTTTCAAGAAGCAAGATAATAGTGTAGGTTTAAAATTACCGTTAAGTGGTTATGTTTTTAAAATCTCTTGAGTGGTTTGCCTTAAGTTTTCTTTGGAATTGCCTTTTATACTAGAGAAGATTTTCTTGTACAAGATCATCAGTCATTTTACTTGATGTGGTTAAAAACAAACACAATAACACCTTTGAGTTCCTTGTAAAATAATGCTGAATCAGTTTTAGTATGGTGTTTTGCATTTAAAAATACCTGGACTTGAACTTAAAATTGTTTTTGTATATTTGATGTTTCCTTTACTTTATCTAGCAAACCTTTAATAAGATCTCACTGATTTAAAACATGGTCTTATTATCTCTTATCTCCAGAAATAGGCTAGGAAGTAAAAATACTCACAAAGATTTGAATATTACTATGTTAAGAGGTGATGTGATGAAATCATGGTTCCTATTAATATTTTAAGTATGTAGTATCACACTGACTTAAACTGGAGGACTGGTAGGGAGACTCAAATGGGAAATATCAGACTTATTGTAGTTTTCAAGTTCTGCATTGAGTTTTGTTTCATATTAAAATAAAAAAATAGAAAGAAATATCTGTGAACTATTTCCTTAGAAGGTTTTTCAGTGAAAACCGAAAACATGATAAAATGAACAATGGGCTTAGAGTGAAGCAAATATTTTGGTTAATCAGAGGGAATGTCTTGTAGTGATTTAACAATGAAGATAGCCAGAATAGTAGAAGGAATGGAAATCATCAGTCAATCAACAAGCATTTATTAAAGGCCTGCTTTGTGATGAGCAACATTTTTTTTTTAATTTTTAAAATTTTATTTTGATTAGCATGCAAAGCACACTTCTATATTGGTCAGTGTTGTAAGAGCAAACTCATACATAACCAAACCTATAGAATAAAACCATAAATACACTGATGTGAAAGATGACTCCAACAGTTCTTTCTCTGGCAGTGGATAGCATTCCCTGTCATAAGTCTTTCAGGATTGTCCCAGATCATTGCATTACTGAGAGTAGCCAAGTTTTCACAATTGATCATCTTACATTTCTGTTATTGTGTACATTGTTCTCCCATTTCTTCTTATTTTATTCTCCATCAGTTCCTGCAGATCTTTCTAGTGTTTTCTGAAATCTTGCTTAACATTTCTTATAGCACATAGTATTCCATCACCAACATGTACCACAATTTGTTCAGCCATTCCCCAATTGATGGATATCCCCTCAATTTCCAATTCTCTACCTCTACAAAAAGAACTGCTCTAAATATTTTTGTACAAGTAGGTCCTTTCTCTTTTTTTTTTTTATTTTGTAATGAGCAGTATTTAGAGAACTGGGAATACAAAGACCAAACTGAAGTATTAGTTTCTGCCCTAAAGGAGTCTTATATTCTAGTGGGGGAAACAACATGTAAATATGTAGCAATATGTGAAATAAATTCTACCTTTTTTTTACACTTTCCATCAATGCTTTGCTTTTATTTAGCTATAGTTATTAGTAACAAACTTATTATTTAAAGGATAATCAACATACACTTTGAAAAAGATGAAAAAATTTAAAATTTCAGTTAGAATTAGAACAGAATATTAGAGATTAATCTCTATGGGATTCTAAAAAGTGCTTTCTGGTTTTACTCAAAATGAAAACATCACTAGATCTTTCTTAATGTATTTTGCTTTTCTTATTGGTCATAACCAGGGCCTTTTAAACTAAGAATTTTTGTAAATATTAAATGAGTTAAATGCCAAAAGAAATCACCCGTGACATGCAATTCAAAAGGCACCTTCATCTGGTTGGCAGGCTGCAAGGAAATCAGCAGGTTGGGTGAGTGGGGAACCCCTCCAATCTATTTTTGGAAGGTTGAAGGAAAGCATTAGCAAGTGGGTTGGGAAGAGTCAGGAAAATCCTTATGTAGGAGTTGATGGATAGTTGAGATGTTAGGTAAATAAGACATTCCAAGATAGGTATAAGTGAAAATGACATGTGTTACAGGTTCAAAGTATAGATAGCCTATGTTCTGATGTCTTCATGACTTGAGACTTCAAGGATTTAAAGGATTGTCATGTAGAAAAGGAAAAACTTGGTTCTGCTTAGCCCCAGAAAACTGAAAGAGGAGCAATAGGAATTCCAGAGAGGGAAATTTTAGCTCAGTACTAGAGTATAACAGTTACAACTCTCCAAAAGTAAAGTAGTTGGACCATAGTCAATTCTTTATCATTTGAAGCTTTCAGGTGGAGGCTTGATATATTCCTTTCACTTACTCCTTTCCTCTTAGCTTTTACTTCCTATAGGAAGCCTCTTTTGATTCCTCTAGTTGTAAGTATCTTCTTTCTCCTTACATTATTTATGCATAGGATATGCATACCTGTGTATGTGCTATATTTCTCTGATAGAATTTAGTCAGTTTGAAGACAAGAATTGCTTCATCTTTTTGTCCTTTACCCTTAGCTCCTAAGTGCTTTGTATATAATAAGGGCTTAATAGGCTCAAAATAAAAAGAACTTTTTTTCTGGGGACACTGAGAAGTTAAAAAGACTTACAATATATAGTAAATATCAGACCCACACATTAGATTCAAGACCTCAGTTGGGAGAGGAACAAAGGAATGAATGTACAGCTGATGTTCTTATTTCTTCAAATGAGATTCCGAGGTTGAGCAGTACTTTTGGATTAAAAAAAAAAACAAACCCTTACCTACTGTTCTTAGAATCAATACTTTGTATTGGCTCCAAGGCAGAATAACAGTAAGGGTTAAACAATGGGGATTAACTGACTTGCCCAGGGTCACATAGCTAGGAAATGTCTGAGGTCAGATTTGAACCCAGGACCCTCCCATCTCTGGATCTGGCTCTTAATCCACTGAGCCACCCTGCTGCCCCTATCTTGATAGATTTTGAAATAAACAGATGTTATTTTCAGTAATTTCTTGGAAGTTAAGAGTCTAGACCTGTAGGAGTACATAGAGGATTGAATCTAGGCGTATTATCTGGTAACTGCAGTTAGGAAATGGAGAGCCGGGAAAGACCCTGAAAAAATGTTATCAGGTGTACTTTATAGAAGTTAGCCTTTTTGACAATAACAGAACATGGAAAATAGAATCTTTAGCCTTTAAGTAAATCGTGTTAAAATTGGTCATCTCTTTTTAAAGGCAATATGAGGTAAGTTTGGGGGTATATGTGAATGAAGTATAGCAATAAATCAGAACAAAACATAGCAGAAATTGTTGAAGCATTACCATTTATTAGTAATAACTTCAGGAAAGTACAGCTAGGGAAAGATAGCATGTTAACTCTATAGTCCCAGTGTGTGGATTAGTATCTTATTGACTGTTGAACCTGCTGGACCTCCAAAAGAAACCAAATTAAAAACTTGAACTAAATGAATGCTGGCATAGACACAGACATGTAATACGATCTACTGTGTGTATCAGCAAGGTCAGTATTTTACTTTGAGCTCAGGTTTGAGGAAATATTTTTAAAATGCTTAAGCTTTTACTTCCCCTACCTTCTTTAAAAACGCTTTGTCTAGGATTATTTACATCTTTTCTTTGGATAGAAACAGCAGGTTATTTAATGGAAAAAGAGGATTTATGGACTACATGCTTGAGGTAGTATAAAAAGTGATCTTTTGGGGTTTAGCCTAATCAAACAAAAAATGAAAACAGTGAGAGTCATGATAGTAGGGATGTGTTACATAAGAAAATATATTTGATAATACGAACTAAAATTCATATTTATATAGCTCTGTAGGTTTTATAAATCATATTCACTGTAATAACTCTTTGAGGTAAATATTGGAAAGAATGTTATCTCCACTTTATAGACAGGAAGCTGAGACACACATACTTGCCCATTCTCAGCTATTAAGTGGTAGAGCTAGGGCATGAAATTTGTTCTAGCTCTTGGTCTAGTACTCTTTCTGTTATATTGTGCCACTAACTTTCTTATCATTGAACTTAGTGCTTTGAGGTTTCCTTACTACATTTTGTATCCTCAAAATCCTGCTATACTAAAGATATTGAACTGAAGAATAGTTGCTCCATCCTTCTCTAAATCTCATGAGAATTTAAAAAATCTCACATTTTAGCGTAATTGAATGGGCTTTCAATTGGTTGAAATGTTAGAAATGATTCTCAAAATTCATCTTTTGGGAAAGAGATTCCATGCTCAGGCATCATAAACCAACTTAGTTGAAAGCAGTAAAATTAGCTGACATTTCTAATGTCTAATATGTTATAACTTCATATGAAAGATTTTGACTTGCTACATTTTTTCCCCCTGTTTATGGGGATGGGGAGTGCTACAAAATTTTGACTTTTTGTCCTGTGTTCTCATTTTGAAATCTTGTTTTTCATAAATCATACATGGACCATAACTCAGAGAATAACTGGTTTAATTTCCTCCCCTTTCTTCATATGTAGCTGGACTTTCCTTTTGCTGTAAATTGATACAATTAATTAAAGTTATTCTATAATCTAGGGAACATATGAAGTAGAGAATTTACTATGAAATCCAGGAAAGTGATTGCTGTTTTTAGTAGTAAGAATAGACAGTGTTCTCATTCTTATGTCCCAAGACAAGAATACCAAGTTATCAGCAGCTACATTTGAAATAGGTGTTTGATTAGGTCGTAGCATGGGGGAATTCTTCAGGAACGAGACTAAGAAGAAATGAAGGACTGCTATTCGATTGCAAGCATAATAAGGTGCCTGAAAGAAAACACTAAAGAGGCTCAGATTTGGGAGGAGCCATGAAATTAACTGTGGGAAGGAAAGTCAGATTGTAGGTGGGACTTAGGGTTGTTGAGGAACTTTAAAAGAGGAGATAAGGAGCTTCAAGTATCCACTAAGAAGTGACAGAGAATCAAACCTCAGGAATCTGGGCTAAGTATTACAAGAGTGGAACCTGTGTGGACTGATGGATAAATGGAAAGGGAGTGAGGTGAGTAAGGGGGAAGGTCATTGTGGATGATAAGGACAAATACAGAAATGTAAGAGGATGCAGTATATAGGAAAAGACAACGTAGGGTTTTTTTTTTCCTTTCAGAGAAATGACAGTTCATAGTGAGTAAGTCTTTAAACAATAATTTTCTAAGTGATATTTCAAAAAAGAGGTACTTTTCTTGGTAAGCTACAGAGGAAAGAAGTTAAAACAGGGATTGACAGAAATCTCTTTTTCAGAGGAAACTTATGAGACCAGAATGCTAAATCCTTTATGTGAATATTTTATAATAGCACTCTATTAGATTGTAAATCAGGGCCCTTACCTCATTAGAAATTCTAGGATATTGTATTTTTTTCCCTTTAAATTCAATCCTGATTTGATAGTTATCATAACCTCCTTGTAACAAATAGGTTGCTCTTTTTTGGCTATCCATTGTGAAAGAATAGTGTATTTATCAGTATTATACTTTGCATTCATCCAAGGATCAGTCACTCGGAAAGGACCTGTTAAGTTGCAGGCTCTGTAGTGGGTACTGGGGCTAAAAGCTGAAAGGGAAATTGCTCTCCTTAGGGAGCTTTTGTTTGCTTAGAGGAAAACTTTGTGTGCATAAAAATAAAATACATGCAAAGCAGACATAAAATAATATCTAGGGTAGAGGAAGGCAGTATTAGCTAGAGAGATTAGGGATGGGTCATGGAGGGAGGTGGTGCTGGAGCTGAATTTTGGAGGAAGTTAGGAATTCCCGAGATGACCAGGGTAGGCATAGGGGCATGAGATGAAATGTTATGTATGAGAAATGGCAGAGTGCCCAGCCTGGCAGTTCACTAGAGTAGTATAAAAGTTGTGATGTGGAATAAGATCAGAAAGCAAGACATGAGGCAAATTTTGAAGGGCTTTAAATGTCAGATCAGTTGGTATTTATAGGGAGCAACTTTGGAATAGGGGAGTGTTACCATCAGACCTGTAGGCTTTTGAAATATCACTTTGACACCTGTGTCAATGAATTGCAGAGAAATAGGAGCTCCCAATTCTGAGAGTAAGCCTGAAATTTTCCAGAATCTAAGATATACCTGAAGGATAGTTGATGTAAAAACATTTAATATAATTTCTGTCACAAATAGGTACTATTATTATTAACAAGAATTAGTTTGCCATTATTTTACAAAACAGTTGAGTGCTTCTCATGTATTACCTAAAAATATCTTCAGTCTATTAATGTTTGGAAAACAAAGAATTTTAATTAATCAGTTACATTTTAAGGAAAGTTGGTATCCTGAATTAGTTTCATAAAAATAAAGCAGATTCGAATAACTAAGTGGAATTGTTCAGCATGTACTGTTAGATACACATAGTAGGTACTTAATAAATGTTTATTGAATTGAATGAATATATCTCTATTACACATTAGGTCATCTTAAAGAATATTTGAAGAATTAGAAATTTTGGAAGACATTTACAATATATCTATACTTATTAGAATATTTTAAATGGAAAATAATCAAAATTGCACACTGTGTAATGATTAAATTAAGGAAGAGTTGAGAAAATGCAGGATGGAGGAATAGAACACATATATACTGTCTCAGATAGAGTAAAAATTTTTAAAATCTTTAATACAGTGGAAAAATGCTGGGGGGTGGCAGACACAATTTCCAAAATTGACATGATATAATAATCAAAACAGTAATTTAAAAAATCCCTTTCTATCTCTCTCTGTATTCTTATCTCTACTATCTCATCCCACTCCTCCAGTTATTCATTTGTGGAGAAAGTATTAAGCACACATTATTTTAAATAGTGCTAGTTGCTGGTGAAACAGAGACAGTAATGAAACAATTCCCTTCAGTAACCATGGGTACTCCTGGGAGGAATAATATGTGCCTTACTTAAGTCAATAAAAATATACGCCAAGTACCTGGGGTAGGGAGACTCAAATATGGGTTATCTGGTAGGGCATTTTCAATAATGTGGTCCTTAAGCTGAGCAAAGAAAGCTCAGGATTTCCAGAAGTGGAAGAGAGAGAATGAGTGCTTTATGTTCCAGGCATAGAAAACAACCTGTTAAAAGCATATAGAAAAGAGAGATGTAATGTGCATATGGAGGAGTAACTAAACCTGTTAGATTGGATCAGAGAATGTGTAATGATCACTTTAAAGATAAATAAGTTGGATCGACAGATTATCTAGCCAGCTTTACATGTCATTCTTGTAGTAATAGGGAGCCATGAAAGTTTGAAGGAGAAGAGAAAAGATCAGATGCAGGCTTTGGGAATATCACCCTGCCACTTTTGTTGAAAATAGATTGGATAGAAGACAATTTAGAAGGCTGTTATAATAATCCAGACAAGTAATCTAAATAAGAACCTTAAGTAGGGTGGTGCTTGTCAGAGTACAGAGAAGAGGATGGTCAGAGATGTTATAGAGGTAGAATCCATATGACTTGCAGCCAATTGGAGTAGAGGGGAAAGCATCCCAGGTGATTCTGAGGTTATGAATGTAGATAACTAGGAGGATGGTGAGATTCATAAAAGGAAGATGGGTATGGTGGGGAGAATGAGTTCCTTTTTGGACACGTTGGAGTCTATTATATATTATAGACATCCAGCTGAAAATGTGGGCCTGGAACTCGGGATGGGCGATATTTGCAAAGAAATGATCATTGAATTCTTTTTTTTTTTTTTTTAAACCCTTACCTTCCATCTTGGAGTCAATACTGTGTATTGGCTCCAAGGCAGAAGAGTGGTAAGGGTAGGCAATGGGGGTCAAGTGACTTGCCCTGGGTCACCCAGCTGGGAAGTGTCTGAGGCCAGATTTGAACCCAGGACCTCCCATCTCTAGGCCTGGCTCCCAATCCACTGAGCTACCCAGCTGCCCCCCATTGAATTCTTGATAGCTTTTCTCAAGAAAAGTATAGAGGAAGAAAAAAGAATATGGTTCAGAATAGAGACTTGCTTCTCTAGCCTCAAGATTTCAGATCAGAATGAGGACAATATGTCCAAATCCTGTAGTAGTAGAACTAGAAGAGAGTAAAGATTCTTGAAGCACCTTCTTCTGTGGAGATTTCTTCTTCCACGGGCTTCTAAAATACTGGACCATAAGACAGGGCTGGGCACCTCATAATTCCTCACTTACACGTTCTGCTGCCATCTCTGCCCACTCTTTCTTATTTTGAGATTAATGCAATCTATTTCTCTGGGCTTCAAAAAGGTTTCTTTCTTCCCTTTATTACTAGTTCTTTTCTGAACTCATTACATTTCCACACACTTGTGCAGGCTGTCCTCTCTCAGCTTGAACACATTCCTTTCTCACCTCAGTTCTTAAGAATCCTAATCTTTTTAGTATTAGTTTGGGTATTTCCTTTGCCATCAGTCTTATTCTGGCCTTTCCCCCAAGTTGTTACTGTATGCTCCCCTCAAATTACTTTGCATATTGTATGTCATATTCCCCCTATCCCAAGCAAAATATAAATTCCTGGAGGACAAGTACATTTAATTTTTTTCTTTCTCTACATAATACCTTGAGGCTTGGTAAATGTTTGTTGAATTGTAGCTTTTTCCAAAAAAAGTTATGTCATTTGACTGAAACTGCTCTTTCTAAAGCTACTAATAATTTCTTAATTGTCAAATCAAGCATCTTTTTCTCAGTTATCTTCCTTAAGCTTTGTAGCACTGAAAGTTATTGACTATTCTTTCCTCTGGATTCCTCTTTTGGATGCCTCTTTCCTCTTGGAACCTCAAATCCAAGGTTTGACCATGTTTCCCTCCTATTCAGTAAATGTCTGCCACTACCTATTAATTTTAGGATTCAATATGAATTCTGCTTTAGATATTAGAAGTGCTTTATAAACTGTCCCCTTCCTATTTTTCTTCTTATATTTTACTTCCACTCCCAAACTCTACTGTCCAAAGTGGCCTACTTGCTCTTCTTTTCACACAATGCTCCATCTTCCATCCCCATGACTTCAGTACTTGTCCTCCTCCCCCCCTTAGCTTCTTTGAGTAACTGACTCCAAGCAAAGCCTTTCCTCGTCCTTCAATCTATCATTGCCTTCTCTTCTAGGTTACCATATATTTGCTTTATATATATCTCATGTACATGTAAATGTATGTATGTGCATCTTGGCTTTATATTAGAACATTACTACCACCAACACTAAGCACTTAAACAAGCCCCGATTAATTGCTTTGAAGGCCTTTCTAGCCCTATATCTGTTTATACCTTTGATAAAGACTTTGATAGACCTAGAAAAGATTCCTAGCAGATTAAAGAGATAGCTAGGGCGGTGTAGTATATAGAATACAGATTTGGATTCAAGAGACCTGAATTCTGTTCTTGCTTTGTTGGCTGTGTACCTTTGTTCAAATCTCTTCCATTTCTTCTATGAACCAGGCAAAAGAGTGTTATGAAGAAAGTGCTTTTCCAACTGTAAAGCACTATAAAAATGTGACTCATCTATTTATTATATCTCATCCATCTATCTATATCTATCTATCTATCTATCTATCTATCTATCTATCTATCTGTTATCTTAGGCTGACGTTTCCTCATCTTTCAAATATTTTCTCTTTTTATATTGAAATTTAGTCTGAAAACATAAAGGCTTGTATATCTTCCATATTTCACTATGATGTCAGTTGTTCAAAAGTGCTCGTTAGTTACCTAGGTACTTGTTAACTAGTTAGTGCATTATTTAAATAGCTGGTAAACTTGAGATTTGCCTTAATACCAAGCTATGTAAAACTTAACTATTTCCTTCTAAGATTTAATACTTGCTTCCTCTTTCCAGAGGATTTTATTTTAAGTTCAAAATTGATAGGAGCCACAAAAAAGGATTACACTATGGTTTTCAAGCATGACACTTGGTAGATGTTTATTGAATACTCTGCTTTGTATCTTCAACTGTCAAACATATATTGTCTTTCAGTAGACTTCTTCTTTTTCTTTTTTTTTAAATAATCCTTACCTTCCTCCTTGGAGTCAATACTGTGTATTGGCTCCAAGGCAGAAGGGTGGTAAGGGCTAGGCAATGGGGGTCAAGTGACTTGCCCTGGGTTACAAAGATGGGAAGTGCCTGAGGCAAGATTTGAACCATGTTTAGGCCTGGTTCTCAATCTACTGAGCTACCCAGCTGCCCTCAAGTAGACCTCTTTTTAATAGGAGGTTGTTTTTGTTTATTAGAATTAAAGTCAGTTTTTTTGCAGCACTTTAGAGTTTTCAAGATACTTTACTGATAATGCCCCCTGTCAAGTACATAAAGTATTATTCCCATTTTATAGCTGAGGAAAATGAAATTAGTAGAAGTGTCACTAAAAACATGTCACTTCATTAGTCTGTAGTCATTGAGATATTTGTAGTGCATCTAGAAATCCTCTTTTTCAAGTTGTGTTCTATTCTGCTATGCTGTAGTACTTGTGAAAAAAAAAGTATAATAAAAGCTTTCTTTTATTTATTTGGTTCGGGAGTCAGTGTAGAATAATTTTCCTTTTTATTTTCAGATTTTTCCATCCTTCCCTTTTCTAAAAATAAGGTTAGTGCAGAGTAGAATAGCTGATATAAGGTGAATACTAATGGTAATCACATTAGACCAGATCCCCAGATAGCTGATAACAATTTCAAAACTGAAGAGGTTAAGAGCTTCTGACCTTGCTTAGATTTTAAAGCTCTAGGAGAATCCCATTTATTTATACATTTCATTATTTATTCTGGTCAGCCTGGTGTAGCACTTTAGATAAAATGATGGACTTGGGAGTTCATCTTCCTCTTAAGTTCAAATTTGCCCCCAACATTTATTAGTATGGTGACCCTGAGCAAGTCACTTAATCTCTTTTGCCTCATTTTCCTTATCTGTAAAGTTGGGATAACAGTAGTATCAACTTCCTAGGGTGATTGTGAAGGTTAAATGAGATATTTGTAAAGCAGTTTGCAAACCTTAAAACACTATATAAATCCTAGTTTTTGTTGTTAGTTGTTATGAAAGGGTGAATTTAGAGGCAGGGTGGTAAGGGGATCTAAAGCTGTGATTTAATTGGTATAGGAACCCCTAGGATAAAAAAAAACACTTTTAACCTATGCATATTGGCAGCCTTGAAACACTGAGAACTTAAGTAAGTGATTTGTCTGCTATTTTATAAACTAGGTTCTAGAATTAGTTATCACCAGTGTTTCTTTTCTTATTATTACTTATTCTCTTTGACACGCCAGAGACTTTTAAAAAGCTTTAAATCATAAATCTTACTATAACTTATGACAGTTTGAACACTGTCTCAGTGCTCAATGATATTGCTGTATTATCCTTGTGGAAATAAATACTTTAATAAAACCAATTTAATATATGAGCTCTATAGTAAATGGCAAATCACTCCTATACCTTTGTCAAGAAAATTTCAAATCAGGTCCCATAAGAATCAGACACAACTGAACAATAACAAATTAGTCCAAAAATCCACTTACCTTAAATACCTAATACATATTGATGGATGAAGAGAAGTTAGGTAGAGCTGCCAGCTGTCCTAGTTGGTTACATGTTTACCTTTAGTGAAGGAAATGAAAACAGTGACTGGTCTCAGATATGATGAAAATACATCTTATCCCCTCCAGATTGTAATACTTTGCTAATGTTATATAGAAAACAATTTCATGTTGAAGTCAAAGTAAAGTGCCAGTGGAAGTTTTCTATTATTTGAGTGCTGCTGTAAGTAATACAAAGGAAAATCATAGATATTATTTATATTAAATAAATTTTCCAAGATTGTTAACATAGAAATAATATTTAGACATTAATCTTTTAAAATTAGTACTATCCAGCAGTTTTAAAGGCACTTCCTCTAAAATGCAACAAATTTAGCATTAAATTGTGTGTTTTAAGAGATGGGATTTTTTTTAAACTTTGAAAAATTTTAATAAGGCAGATGAATTTAAGGAAATTACCATCTTCCTTCCCCCAATACACATCCATACATACACATACCCTCCCTTCTATAATAAGATCAAAGATGAAGAAATAGAAGTGAAATGATATGGCCAAAGGGGCCCTAAAGAGCCAGCTGGGCTCCACCCCACTCTTAGAGCCACTTAACCAAAAGGGTTCCCTTGTTTAAGAAGCTTCTTTGCCTTCACCATTCTTATTACCCCTCCTAACACCACCACCCCCGATCCCCTTCACTATTGCAGGTCTCTATAAAAGCAGAATCTGTGGGAAATGATATAAGATATCCTAGCTGCTGGCATGTCTGAGTTTCTAGGTTCTTTTGTTTTAGGGAATAGGATATTTATGTTTGGAAGCAAGTATATGGATGGATTCTTGGTATCTCCAATTTGAATTAAAATATCTCACAAAAACCATGTTAGATTCTCTGGTATTGCAGTTTAATCCTGCAAAGGGTTAAATAGTCTTATGAAATATTAAATAGACTAAAGATGAAATAAATTTGGGAAACTTATTTCCCATTATAACATTGTTTCTGTGGGAAGGCTCCTGATTTTCAAACAATTTGACATAGAATTAAACTTTTATAATTCAATCTCTTCATAAGTTAGGGATTGCTTATTTTAATATTTATTTGTTAATTTCTTTTGGCATATAACAAGTGAGGGAGCAGCCTGAGAGTTGGTCAGTTCCAACAATTTCTTCTTGGCACTAGATGTATAAAATTCATACTTCAGGTTTTGTGTAGTAACATAACATTATTTGCAAAAACGAAAAACAAAACAAAACAAAAACAAAAACAACTAGCCTAAGCCAATATGGGATTTTAAATTGGATCTGGGTTTTCTTGAGGATTTGGTAGCTAGGTTTTGTTATTATTTTATTTTTTTTGAAGAGTTCACTGTGTTCATACCTCTTACCTATTTAATAGGTCACATACTGTTCATAATATGACTTGGAACAGAATTTCAATAATAAAACTGGAGTCCAGTTAATTAGAGAATTTGTTGTAGTAAGCAACATTGTTCTTTGAGTTAATGCTGATAAAGAACAGAGATGCTTAGCAGGGAACACATATCCTGTGAATGTTTTGTTTCGTGGATGAACAGTTGTTAAGAGCCAAATATGTTTTTGTAAGAACCCATGAGTGGATTTGAAATTTTACTTTTGACTAAAGCAATACGAGTATTTACTTTTCTGTTAAATATAAAAAATGTTTGAAATAAAAATTTCCCTGTAAGAAATTATAGTGGTGGTTTTGTTATACTTTCACAATGCATTTTTAGAATAAATTAGCTATTATTTTAAAGTTTTTGGCAAACTTTGAAATCTATCTCAGCTTTTTGGATTTAATAGGATTTGCAAAAAGCTTCAGATTTCTTTACAGAAAGTATTGTATGTTGAAATAATTTAATGGAATATTTCTTTCTAGGTGGTGATAAATGGAGGAGCCACATCAAGTGGCGAACAGGACAATGAGGACACTGAGTTAATGGCAATCTATACCACAGAAAATGGCATAGCAGAAAAGGTATTGTTTTTCACTCCTATAAGAAACCTTTGATTTCCTGTAGCTAAGCAGATTTCTTGAATTTGGATGGAAATTACTTCATTTCTTTTTTCTTTGTCTCTTAACTTCTCTCATTAAATATACTCATGTATATTACCCTTTTAATATATTTCAAATCTGTGACCAGAAATAGAATAAAGAACAACAGTGCTTGGACTCAACTTACTGGTGTTTAGACCATTTGCTAGTTAATCTTTTAGGAAGATGTCACATATATTAAAATCTTTTTTGAAAAGAAATAGAAGACTTTTGAGTCAGGAAAATCTGAATTTGAATCCTGATTCTACCATTGAGTGATTATTCTCAAGAGTAACATTTAAAGTGATAGATTGTTTTATTTTTGTCACTATCACCCAAAATGCTAAATTTCAAAAAAGTTAAGTGGCTGTTTCTTTTCATTCTACAGAGTTCTCTTGCAGAGACATTGGACAGTACTGGAAGTTTAGATCCCCAGAGAACAGATATGATTTATACAATAGAAGATGTGCCTCCTTGGTATCTTTGTATATTCTTAGGACTACAGGTAAGTTTCTTAAAAATGGTTAGAAATTAGTACCATTATTCAGTTCTTAAATGTTTTACTTTTCTATCATCATAAAATTCTGCTTTGATTTAATTATTAGTATATACTAAATTTTTATTTAAGTAATTACGCCAAAATCTTTTCTAAAATGGCAAATTTCCTGTGTTTCCTCCATTTATGGTGGAAGGGTAAAAGGGGAATGGATATATAAAGCTAGAGGAAGGAAGAGAGATAACGTAAAGAAGGTGCAGGGAAGCAAGGCATGGCAAATAATAAAAAGGATAGGGAAAGAAAGATAGCTGAGAAAAAAGAAGGAAGGGGCAGCTGGGTAGCTCAGTGGATTGAGAGCCAGGCCTAGAGACTGGAGGTCCTAGGTTCAAATCTGACCTCAGACATTTCCCAGCTGTGTGACCCCGGGCAAGTCACTTGACTCCCATTGCCTACCCTTACCACTCTTCTGCCTTGGAGCCAATACACAGTATTAATTCTAAGATGGAAGGTAAGGGCCTAAAAACAAACAAATAAATAAATAAACAAACAAATAAATAAAAAAAGATGCAAAGAAAGGGACTTTCCAGTATTCCTTAAAAGGCCTGTATCTATTTATTAAATGTGTTTTAGGTTAATGCTATTATCATATTATGGAGAAACAAATTATGGAGAAAACCTTAATTGGTTCAAATAGAAATAAAAATTTGAAAATATGATTCATCCTTTATTTATAGCTGTGAAGCACAGGAACGTCAATTTTATTGTCTTTTTCATAGGCCTTGTTATAATTTTGTTCACATTTACCTGACAAACCTACTGCCTCTTAGCAGGAAAAAGGATGGCTGAAGAGGATGCTTATAAGGTTAAGTGAGAGTTTTATAGTGGAAATAGGCAAAGTTTTATTTTTGTCACCTTCCCTTTCCACAAATATTTCACTCTAAAATTACAACTCTTCCCTCTCATCATTATAAAAAATTCCATCATTTCAGGAATTGTACAGGATTTTCTTAGAAATAGGCAGATTTTCTTTTTTTTGCAGTGATAGCAATAACATTCTCCTAGCTTTTTACTCATTCTAATCTTTCCTCTGAAAGAAAGTCCGTGTCCTTATTGTACACACATAACTGATTCAAGGATAGCCTTTACATTAGTCGTTTTCTGCCCACTACAATAGATACACACTTATTTATATATAAGGTTAGGGAATTTTTAATGAGGTTATTAGTGGGGAACAAGCAGACTTTTGCCAGCAGTATTCAACACTGGATCATAATTTGCTATTTTGCAATTAATAGAAAGACATAGAAAACATAATATTCTACTGCAGTGATAGGCAAACTACAGCTATCTGGCCTCCTGACATTATTCCTAATCTGACAAATTCATTGAGTAGGACACAATACAATGAAACTTCGAAAGAGTTGCCTTAGAAACAGACTGACAGATGAGCATTTCCTTTTCTTTGGCCCCCTCTTTAAAAAGTTTGCCCATTACTGTTCTACTGTATTGGTTATGAAAAAGCATTTGTTGGAGCTCCTTGGTGTCTCAGTGGATAGAGATCTGGACCTCAAGATTGGAGGTCCTGGGTTCAAATGTAGCCTCATACTTTCTAGCTGTGTGACTCTGGGCAAGTCACTTAACCCCTGTTGCCTAGCCCTTCCTTCTCTTCTTTCCTGGAACTAATAGTAATTCTAAGTATCAATTCCAAGACAGAAGGTAAAGGTTTTTTTTTTTTTTTTTTTAATAGCATTTGTTTTGATAGAGCAAAATACTATTTTAAAGACTGTCTTTCAATCAGGTATCTCTTATGAATGAATGAAGTAAAAGCAATTTAAGTGTTTATACTGTCACTGAACTGTGCTAAGTGCTTTGGATATCAATAGAAAAATTGAGACAGGCCCTTCTCAGGATTTTAAATTTAAATATAAAAGAAAATATAGCTACTGGGTAGGTGAAATGATCTGGAGGTCCTAAGGCTATTATAGTGGGATAGATGGCAAGGTCCTGAGGTCCTTAAGATTACATTTATAGGTCATATGTCAGTGTGTCCCTCTCCTTGACACCTCCTCAAATCATCTTCTTTCATTCCTCTAAACAAACAGTATCAGAAGGGGTTATTGAGGCATAAAGAATGTCTTGCCCATTGTCTCAGAACAATGATGTTAATTTTGTGACAGTCTTTTTTAGGAAAATATTTTTCAAATTTTCCATTCCCTTTCCCTCTACCTGCATTTTTTAGGAAAATCTTAGAGGCTAAAACCAATACTGGATATTATTTACATATCATTTATTAACAAAAATACAAGAAAATTTGTATTATTACCTGGTTTAAACATTAATAAAAGAATTTAAAAAAATTAATACTTAGAAAGAAATTAATTAGCCTTAGGTAATTTTAAAGATAGAAGTGGGATAAGGAGGTAAGCCAGAATTATAAAACCAAAGAGGTATGTGTATGTGATGTATGTATACATAATATTTTTTTAAATGATCTGTCTCTTGTTGTCTATAGCACTATCTGACCTGTTTCAGTGGTACCATAGCAGTGCCCTTCTTGCTGGCTGATGCTATGTGTGTTGGATATGACCAGGGGGCTACAAGTCAGCTTATTGGGACCATATTCTTTTGTGTGGGAATCACAACTTTGTTACAGACAACTTTTGGATGCAGGTAAGGTTTGAGATGGGAAGCCAATCTAAATCATTGGAATATAGAACTGCACTATGATAGTGTTTGTATATTTTAGGAAATATTTATTATGGCCTGCTTATGGTCAAATGCAATGGACCTCTCATAAAACATCAAGTTTCCAAATGTTAACTAAAAATTGGACTTATAAGTGTGTTTGGACAGCTTAAATTCTGGAAAGGAGTGTCCTGAGACATTATGAAGATATATTTATAGAACCCAGAGCACTATTAACCTGCTAAGATCTGTTAACTAAATAAGCCTCTGCTGGCTAAGGCAGACCACTACTACTACCTTTGTAAAAGCAGCTCAGCTTAGGAACTTTTGGAGATGAATCTTGCTTCATGTCTATACAGAGACTGAGGGACATGTGGACAATATCAGGGATATATGTGGGTGCATGCACATTGTGTATTCTAATTCTATGTGTTTTAGATGACCAAATGCAGTATTATTTCAGCTAACCCTTGATTCAGGCCTCGCTCTGTTTATAGCATTTAGCAGGATTCTATCTATGATGAAGGTCTAAAAAGTGAGGAAAGAAAAGGTTGGCTTTTGGCAGATCTGTGTGTTCTCCTTTTGACACTCAGTAATTATGTGAAAGGGATGTATATCCAAGTGGGTCATGGTCACCCTGGACTGTCAGCTGAACCTTGATCTCACCCTGTTAATTCCCACCCCACCCCACCCCAATCCAACCAGAATCAAGGATTCTTTCTACTTAGAGAAAACATTTGGGATCTATTTCCTCCAGGACTCAGGTCAGGTATTACTTTGTCCATGAAACTTTCTTCTAACTGAGTAATCTCCTTCCCCTCAGATTTTCCTAAAGCATTGTGGTATCTCCAACTGTTCTTTTACTCTTCCCTTTTATCATTTATAGGTCTTTTCTAGTGTGAGTGAATCCCATTTCACAGAATTAGTATTATTCAAAATTATAATTTTGTTTGACCTGATCATTGCTTACATTTCACTGGAAATATAAAATGAGGTGGTTTGATTAGATCAGACACCTCAGTTTCTGGATTGCTTTTTATTGGGTATGAACTTGAATGGGGGAAAAATTACATCTTCATTTTCACTCATCTCTTGACAGATTAAACTCTCTGATTTGCTTCTTGTAAATTTTTAAATTTTTTTCTTTTTTTTTAAACCCTTACCTTCTTTCTTGGAGTCAATACTGTGTATTGTCTCCAAGGCAGAAGAGTGGTAAGGGTAGGCAATGGGGTCAAGTGACTTGCCCAGGGTCACCCAGCTGGGAAGTGTCTGAGGCTGGATCTGAACCTAGGACCTCCCGTCTCTAGGCCTGACTCTCAATCCACTGAGCTACCCAACTGCCCCCGTTTTTAATTTTTTTTAACAGAATAATTCAGAAAGTATATTGACATTTAGTTTAAGCTATTAGTCCAAATTTTCTTCTGCTGATTCTTATCTGTTCTGTTTCACCAAACTTCTTTTCAAATATTATGTAGTTTATACATCTTACTAATTATATCTAGAATAATAGATTTTTGAATTGCAAGGAACTCAAAAGAGATTGGATGTCTTTCTAACAATTAGTTTAACCAGCTATAGCTAGTGGCTTTATTCTTATGACTGCTGATTTGGTGTTACTATAGTGAGGATTCTTTTCCAGGTATGAATTAAAACTAGGCAGCGGCTAAGAGCCGGTCCACCTCTTAAATTCTGTGATTCTAAGTGTGTATTGGACTGTGAGATCTCTGTGATCCTTTCTGCCTCTAAGTCTTACAAGACATGAGGGAAGGAGTGTATAGACACAGTCTCCCCAAAGAAGGAAGAAAGAAGGTGATCAGGAAGAGATATTGGGTCAGGCATGTGACAATGTACTGTAGTTTGCTTGGGTTGGCCCCAGCAAATACATATTCATTCAGGTATGAGACATTTGCATGTTGGGTATTCCTAGCTCTTTGAGTGCCTCTAGTTTCATATGTTCTATCCCAAATAATATATGCTTAGTTTGGATTTTTAGGAAACTTAATTTTGTCATACCATTATTTGTAGAGGTTTTTAGTATCATGATTGTGGTTTCATCCTCTTTTATTTTCAGGCTACCTCTATTTCAGGCCAGTGCTTTTGCATTTTTGGCACCAGCTCGAGCTATCTTGTCTCTGGATAAATGGAAATGCAATACTACAGGTAACTACTATTATTTCAAAATATATAATTTCTACTCTGAACTAAGTAATAAAATAATAAAGTCTTTTTCTTAGCATATATTTTTCCTTTCTTTTCTTGCTTACCATTTCTCAGGTCTTAGAAATGTATTTTGCTAATAAAATGAATAAATACAGTATTGGAATGAACCCATAAAATGAGATCTCTGTTTTGGAAGGAGGAAAAATTAAACATTTAAGCTTAAAAAAATTTTTAATGCAAAAACCACAATGTGTGAAATATTTACTGTAAATACTTCTTGAAGTTAAACATGCTTTATTGATTTTTATCATAATTTTTTCTATTTTCTTAGTCCATTTCACTTTTATTTTCTTAATAAGAATACAATTTAAGGCAGCTGGCTGGTTCAGTGAATAGAAAACCAGACCTACAGATGTTTGGACTTGGGTTCAAATCTGGCTTCAGACACTCCTAAATGTGTGACCCTGGGCAAGTCACTTAACTCCAGTTATCTAACCTATGCTGCTCTTCTGCTTTGGAACTGATATTTAATCTCAATTCTAAGACAGAAGGTGGTTCGGGTTTTAAAAAAAAAGTACATATACGTTATTCAGGGTTTCCTATATAATCAGATTTAGGGGAAAAGTGGCAGATTATAGTTAAACCAGTGTTATTATGTTTGTCATTTGAGACACACATGCGTATGTCATTTGAGATACTTTTTTAGTGTTTTATTTCAAAGGAATGAATGAATGTCTCATGCTCTTGTAACTTAAATGCATCAAAATGATCTTTTAAAATATTTAGGTGTAAATTATTAGTATAACAATTTTAAATATTAGTATCAGATTAAGGAGGAAGGAAATTATTAAGATATTGAAGCTAGAGACATATGTTTTTCCTGATATACATTTGTTTAGTTCACCCATGTAGTCTTAGACTTATATTTTTAGATTCTTGGAGCTGAATTTTCTCTATTTTATTTCCTTGGTGGCTTCTGGCATTGGCATCACAAAATTACTATGTGATCATTGATTTGATTTAGTTTTTTTCCCCAAATTCCATTAGAATTCAGTAATGTAATGCTTACCAAAGTGTGATTTAATTAAATTTGTTACTTGTAAAGGTTGATTTGTATTTAAGATCAAAAAGTGAATTATACTGTAATTCAATTACTTTTATTGAGAATTAGGATTTTGCCTACAAGTTAACTGATCTGATATTAATGCTATAAATTAAGCTTTTATTATGGTAAGCCATACTATTTTGATGCCAGTAACAATATGGGTTTGAGTTTATGTGTAAAGCAGAGTTGACTTTTAAAATACTAAAATTAATTGAATCTCATTAAACAGCATCATTTCTCCAATTAAGAGACAAATTGCTTTTTCTTTTTTTTTTCTTTTCAAGATCTTTCAGTTACCAATGGAACAATAGATTTATTGCATACTGAACATATTTGGTATCCAAGAATACGAGAGGTAAAAAATAAGCATTTTTTTCTCTGATGTGTCTCTGTCATTCTTGTCACTCTTAACCTCATATTGCACCAAGTTTGCTAACAGTATCCTAAAAACATCAGATAGTTATTTTTGATAGATTCCTTAGTAATTTCATTTGCTAAAAAATTCATTTCAATGTTATATTGAATTTAAATAATGTCACATAAAAAATATTTAAAATTGTGTGTAACTAAGCATTGTGTATTGATCTTTACTCCCAGTTCTCATCAGTATCATTATTTTTTAATTTTTTAAACTTTATACATTCTGTCTTAGAAATAATATTAGATATTAGTTACAAAGGCAGAATAGTAAGGGCTAGGCAGTTGGGGTCAAGTGACTTGCCCAGGGCCACACAGCTAGGAAGTATCAGGCTGGATTCAAACCCAGGACCTCCTTTCTTTAGCCCTGGCTCTCCATCCACTGAGCCATCTAGGTGCCCCCCCCCCCCCCCCGCATTATAATTGAGTAATGAAATATAATCCAATTTTAAAATTTCAGCAATTAAAAAGGTATTACTATAGAATGAGGATCTGTGCTTTGCAAAGTGCAACCCAACCCCTCTGCACTATCAAAATTTTCCAAATAGATTTCACAATCAACTGGTTAGTTAGTTATAGACCAGTGATGCTAGTGATGCTTGTATATTGTCATATGAAAAGTAGACTACTTCATTGAGTAAAGTGGTTTGTATAATCTATATAGAAATTCTTTTATACCAGAACCTCCTTCCTTAATATTTCTGTATAATTTCTTTAGATGTGCCCTGAACACATATCCTACCCTGCTCCAATACACTCAGATGTCCCCCCAAAATCCTGGCTAGGGATGAGTGGCATACTTGTTACCTTCTAGAATTCTGTTTGAGAGTTGTTTCTAACCTCATATAATGGTTATAGAATGTTGATTTATGTTTGGAGTCAGAAGACCTGGATTAAAATCCTAGCCCTGTGATTCAAAAGCTATATGATCTTTGGCTCTCTGAGCCTCAAATTCTGCATCTGCAAAGTGGAGACTGAGATTTAGACTATTTCATAGGTTAGTAGTGAGGAAACACTTTATATACCTTATAGAACTCTGTAAATGTGTGTTATTTTTTATAATACTAGCCATTGTTTTGGGAGGGTGAAACAAATTATAGATCTGAATATGATCGAACATAAACAAAGCAAGGAAGTGAAGCCAAGAGAAGCGTAAATCAGAACAGCAGATTAATTCAGATTACTCACAAAGAAAAATCTTTTTTCTGTAGTCTAGAGCATGTGGCATGTACCCTTTTTCAGAGTAGAGAAGAGGGGAACTACAGGTGTGAAATGTGGCATATATCATCAGTGTTGGTTAGTTCTGCTTATTTACTTTTCTTTAATCAGGAACTGTCAGCTTTATTATCTTCTAAAGAATAAATGCAGCATTTAAAAAAGGAGAGGGAATAGGAAGAGTTGATAATGTCTTTTCTCTTCTCTTGTTTCAGATCCAGGGTGCCATTATCATGTCTTCATTGATAGAAGTTGTAATTGGCTTCCTTGGCCTGCCAGGTGCTCTGCTAAAATATATTGGACCTTTGACTATTACACCAACAGTGGCTCTGATTGGTCTCTCTGGTTTCCAGGCAGCAGGAGAAAGAGCAGGGAAACACTGGGGCATAGCTATGCTGTAAGTTTGCTTACATTAATGTTTTTTTTTTTTTTAAAGTGAATATTGTTATGATGATACAACTCCTTCATTTTCTAAATAAAGTAATAGTAGTGAATATGGAAAGCAAAAATTATTTCTGGTTAGAGAAAAAATTTTGAGTAGTTCCATGGAATAAATAGACAGTTGTTCATTTTCAACAAAACAAATATATTTAAGTAATATTGTATAGTGGATAGGATATTAGATGCAGAGAAACACCAGAGTCCCATGTTTCAAGTCCTGGTTCTCCTGCTTAACTACTCCCTGTGTGACCTTTAGATAAGGACTTTTATAGACCTATTTTCTTCACTTTTGGATTATATAGTTTCTGTAGGCCCTTTTGGCTCCAAATTTGTTTTCTATCTATTGGTACATCCAATTTAATAGCTTGTCAGAGTAGGAAAATTACTTATTGCTTATAGTAGAAATTTCAATGTTTGATGAATTATTTCTTTGTCAGAATTAAAGACCTAACCAGGTGGTTAGATAAAAACTAAGAAAACTGCTCACCCATCTGGCAGTCCTCAAATCACTGATGACTTCTCTGTTTCTATTCCAAAAGTTTATTTTCTAATCTATTGTTTGTAGCTCAGGGTATGTTTTCCCATAATAATGGCATAATACGTTTCAATCTAGCCCCCAAGATAGATAATATTTTAATATTGATAGTCTTAAACACCAAACGCCAGGCTAGCCTTTGAAGGATAGAACCTGTAATAGCTTCAGTCTGAACAATGGCAATACATCATGAGAATAGAGAGAAGGGGCTTTTCTTATTCATAAATTAGTTGTAAGCTAAATATGTTCATCAGTCAAGAACTAGTTCTTTCTTTTGTCTTTTCACTTTTCCTACTGTAACTAAAGTCTGTTTCATGGAGCCTTTTACTGTGCCTTGGAGTGAATAAAATACCAGTGACATGGCTCCTGCCCTTACAGAGCTTACAAACTGGTGGTCTGTATGACACATATATGATAAGTGTATAGGAGAGGTATAACCCAAATGTGGTATGTGGATCTTAAAACAGGAAAGTTTGTTAATAACTAAAAGCAACAGAAAGATCAGAAGTAACACCCTCATGGAAGAAGTACCATAGGAGCTGGGCTTAGAAGGATGAGTGAGTAGGGTTTTAACAGATAAAGAGGCAATAGAAGTCATTCCAGGTGAAGGAAACACACGAGCGAAAGGCACAGATGTACATTAATACAGGTCCTGTGCCAGGGGTAGTAGGTTTTTCCAGTTCAACTGGAAAGCTTGTGGAAGGGAATAGTATAAGGAAAAACTGGAAGTATAGAAAGGGACTGAATTCTAAAGATCCTGTAGGCTAAGTAAATTGACCTTTCTTTGGGAAACAATAGAAAACTACTGAAAGAGTCTTCTCAAAAGGCTTTAGGGTGAAAGTGATGGCTTGCTTGATCATGTAATTTTGCAAGCTGTAGAAATTGATTCCAATGGGAACAAGGAATTTGTGTACCATTAAAAAGAAGCTAATATAAACATATCCTTGATCACTGATTTGGTTCTTTTGTCTTTAAGGGCCAGTGTAGGGACTGTTAAACCCATTGAAGATGGGTTTTAATTTTTTTTAGATGTTAGAAGATTTTAAATCTCCATAGAATTCTAATTTGAAGTCTCATGGATTTAAAGGAATATTTTTGGGGGAGTTCATGTCCTAGTTCTGTCACTAACAGCTTTGTGACTTTGTGAATAGTTGTATCAACTTTAAGGATGAACATACTGTTATATTGAGTTACTTTTTTTGCTGGTTCACGGACACTGTAAAAATTTTTTTTATAAAATCTTTTCTTCCCTCTCTTGAAAGGAAGGAGCAGTTGCTTAAATAGTCATTGTCAGATTGTGAGGGTAGTATTGCCAAAAACCTATACATAATAAGACTTTCTGAGACAGGGAACCTGGAATTTTAGAACAGATAAATGAGTTGGACTCAGGGAGGCAAAGCCCAAAGTAGTTGGAAAATGGACCAGCAGCCACTCTGCTCTGAGTGATAATATTTGGCTGTTAGTATAGGGAGGATATGGGTTGGGGTATGTGTTGGGAGTATGGGGTTAGGACCAAGGTAGGAGTAGAATAATAGAGCATTAGGTTGAGGAAACTTTTTAACTAGAGAATAGCTTAACAAGATTGTGTTCTATATCCCATCATACAGTAAAACATTCAGTATGGTGACAGATTTTTAGATTTGTTGTAGTTTGATTTAGAGTATTTTTATAGACAATGTCTTTATGTACCACAGATTGAATTATCCTTCCCCATTTTTGTATTAAAAAGTCCACGTGACATTAATCTCAAAATGAAGCATTTTCTAAAGTCACACCACATATTATTGTGTTCTCTAAATTCCAACATGTAGATTCCTATTTTTATATTTTCATTCACAAAGTTCAACCAGAGCTACCTTCTCCATTTATGCAAGTGAATGGTCTGTTGCTAAGTTCTTCTGCTGTAACGTTTTGTTACAGTATTGAGTGATTCTACATAATAGTTCTAAAGAGTTAATCATTAAGATAGAATATGATGGTAGCATTACCAAAAACTATCCATAATCAAGAGACTTTCTGAACCTGTAATTTTATAATAGATGTATGAGTTGAATTAGGTGGGCAAAGTTCAAAGTAGGCTATTCAGAAAGATGTTATAATATCTCAAATACCAATTAAACGAGAACTATGCAGTAGTTTCCTAGTCTGAAGAAAGTATAAAATTTGATTTTTAGTGGCTTTTGTCAAACTTAAAGAATTATTTACAGAAAGAAAAAAAAGAATTATTTACGCAACAGACAGTTTGTGAACTTAACTAATTTTTCTCTCTCCCCAGAACTATTTTTCTAGTATTGTTATTTTCTCAATATGCCAGAAATGTTAAATTTCCTCTCCCTATTTACAAATCCAAAAAAGGATGGACTGCCTACAAATTACAGCTTTTCAAAATGTTCCCAGTAAGTAATTGATTTCTCTTTTATGTTAAAAACCACTGTCATTGCATATCTTTTGAGAATCTATGAAGGCCATATTGATTTTTAAATGTCTATATTATGGAACCATAATTAAGAAGCTACAAAAATGATCATTGTCCTCAGTGATGATAAACATACTAATATACTCTAATTCTAAATTTTGAAAAGCATGTTTTTGTAGTGTTCAAGATAAAGCGACAGTGAAAAAGTATGTTAGACGTTTCCCTTTTCCCCAAGGAATTACTTAGTGATGGTTAGCTCAAAGTCAGTCCTTTTTTTCCAAATATAAATCAAGTCATTCTTATAGTAATTGTTCATTGCTAGGTCATATTTGTCATTTAAACAAAACTCAAGTTAGGTGTGTGAAGCATTAAAATGTAATTTCATTCAAAGAAAGTCCATGAAAACCATTACAAACTTTTTCTGCTTTTAAATTATTTTTGGGCCAAGAGGAAGTGAGAGAGGGAAAGGGAAAGAGAAAGAGCATGAAAACTTATGTTTCACCAACCACTAATATACTTAGCCTGGAATAGTCTTTTCCCTTTCCAATTTCAGATAATCCTGGCTATCTTGGTATCCTGGTTACTGTGCTTCATATTCACTGTGACAGATGTCTTTCCACCTGACAGCACAAAGTATGGGTTCTATGCTCGTACAGATGCTAGACAAGGCGTGCTTTTTGTGGCACCTTGGTTTAAAGTTCCATATCCATGTAAGTATATTTAAGGCAGTTTAAAGGCAGTGCAGGCTCTACTTGTAGGGGGAATGAGTTGCAGCAGTCATTGTAGTCTTTATGACCTGAAATTCCCACCACTGGAAACATTGACATTTTGACAACAAAAATGGAATATTGTCTGAAGGAAGACAATCAAAATGCATTGTGTTTCATGGGAACTATATTCTAGCAGTCTTTTTATGACCAGAGATTTATTAGTTTTTCAAATTAGCCTGTCAGCATATTTGAAAAGAAAGGATAAAGATGGATTTGGTTTGGTCAAAGAGATCATGACATAATCTCTAGGTAACAAGGGACCCGAGATAGGTTTCATGTTATGGGATGACTGAAGTATTAGTGGGCTACTGTGAATGGAGGTTGTAAGCTAGAGAAGGTAGAGAGTACCAAAGAATATTGAGATAAACAGGAATAATTGGGGTGTGATACGTATTGACTGCTACCTAATATAAATATTATTAATATTATTGGGCCCTTATTTCAGTGATAGCAAAAAGGTAGTTGATTTGGTTATATGTAAATTAATAAGCACAAATGGGAGGATTGTGGCTCTTAAATTATATTAGATGAGTTGATTAACTGTTAGTTGAAGCACAAAGCTCAGCAAAAGACTTGTATAGATTTATATCTAGCATTTTGAAGAATATAACCCTTAGTACCTTAATTTTTTTTTAGAATTTAGATCAAAGTAGGCAATTCTTCTCTGGAGGAGGCAATTTTTTGAGGAGGAAAATACTTTGAGAAAATATTGCTTGGAAAGAGATACTTTATATAGTTGAGTGTAAATGGCTGGAAGTTTGGAAATAAACGCTTCTTCCCCCAAATAGATTTTCTCCCCTCTTTTAGTAAGATTAATATGTCAAAAACCCAACTTTCATTACCATTATTTCCCCCCACTGAAAAGTTTTCAGTGGCTCCCCGTTGCTTACATTTTGAAATCTAAACTCAACGTACCTTTTAGAGTCTTTAAGAACTCTTCAGAATTGATCCTGCCAAAGTTTTCTAACTTGATAGAGTTTACTACTCCCTTACACAGATCTTCTGTATATAGACAGATGAGTTTGCTCAGAAAATCTCCTTCCTGTTTTTAACTTCTCTATCTTTCAGAGTTATTTCTTTTATTCATTTTTGTTATTCACTTTGGGGCATGATAATTTCTGTTCTTTGAACTTAAAATATTTCCTATTTATTGTTGAATATGGCTGTTTACTCTTGTTCCATTCTATATTAATCCATGCATAGCAAACATTTAATGTTGAATGTTTAATGAATAGATGTTTCTCAAATATAATTTTCATATTGGCATTGCCTTACATTTACACACACAATTGACACCTGTATTAATTTGAAATAGGAAGTTTATATTAAATAATAAGACTTTATGGGAAGATAGCAAAGGAGCAAGAAGCTGTGTAGCTGAGCTCCCATCCACAAAACATATATATATATATATATAAAGATTTAGAAAATATACCAGCACCAGAGTGAATCCTGATGGGGAAATTCAGAAAAAAAATCAGTGAGTCCTTTGTCCAGAAACTTTGTCCAGACCCAAGGTGGCATAGGAAGACAGATAGCAGAGCCTGCTAATTGTTCACTCTACATGTGCCCATGTGTGGAACATGATAGTATCTAGGGAGAGACACAATGCATGCAGTCAGAAAGAGGTTCAAAATCCATACTGGAGCACCACAAGTGAGGACATGTGCTAACTGGAATATTTACAATCTGCTAACCAGTTCTAGATCACACATCCAAGAGGGGAACTGTGCACCTGTGTAGCTTTCTAAATAGGAAAGCCCTGGGCAGTCTATGGAGAAAGGACATTAATTAGTAACCAGCAGTGGTTTGGCTTACCCTAGGAGCAGAGTGGAATCTGTATTCCACCAGCTAGCTAGCCTATCCTGCAGAGGAATAACTATGGAAAGAATCCTAGACCAAAGGGGAGCCTATAGTTCTATCACTTTGAACCTCCTACCTCATTGATAGAGTCTGATTCCAGGAGCAGTCTGTAATTGCTCTGACCAAAACTCAGGTGAGGAACTTGCAGAGCTTAGACTATGGGGACAGAAATCAAACTTTGCCTTGTCTCAGAAAGCTTGCATGCCCCCAGCCTGACTTTGAGATCCTGTAATAACACAGTTCTTCAATCTGCAATAGGAACAGCTCAGCCTTTCCCTCCAAATGTAGGACAGAGCCTAGCCCTAACAAGAAGTCAGAAATCAGGAATTAGGCTAAAAGAATGGGCAAATAAAAAAGAACCCCACCATAATTGGAACTATTATGATGGCAAGGACACTCAAACAAACACAGAAGGGAATGATTCCCAAAACATCTTTGAGTAATGCTTTAGGGCAAAACACAGCTTGGAGACAAATTGAACTAAAAATCTTGTAAGAAATGAAGCAAGAATTAACAAAAGAATTAAACATTGTTTTTATAAGTGAAATGAGAACATTTGAGAAAAAATTGGAAAAGAAATGAAAGCTTTAGAAGAAAGAATTGGAAAGGGAATTTTTAGAGTGCCAGAAGGGGTACAAAATTTTGCCCAAACAAGAAAATCTCTGCAAATTACAGTGAACCAATAGAAGCCAATTACTTCATAAGACAACAAGGAATATTAAAACAAAGTCAAAAGGTGGGGGTGGGGTGTTGGGGTTGGAAGAAAACATAAAGTGTCTTAGAGCAAAAACAACTGACTTGGATAAGAGATTGAAGAGAAAGAAATTCCATAAATCATTAAACTGCCTGAAAGTTGTGATCAAAAATATAGCCTAGGTATCATACTGCAAGTCTCTCCCCACTCCAATCCATCCTATCTATAGCCTCTAAATTTTAGGCAGTGATTTTCCTAAAGTTCAGGTCTGATTGTGTCATCTCTTCTACTCCAAATTTCAGGGGCTTTCTATTGCCTCCAGGAACAAATACAAAATTTTTTGTTTTGAAAGCCTTTCATAACCTGACCCCTTCCTATTTTCTCAGTATTCTTATATCTTACTCCCTAACACATACATTTGATCTAGTGATACTAGTGTTTTCTCTGTTTAATGAATTCCAATATAGGAATTTTATGAATAAGATATTCTATCTCTCAGCTTCAGGTATTTTCTCTATCTCCTATGCCTAGAATACCCTCCCTCCTTCACTTTGGCTACTGATCCCCCTGGCTTCCTTTAAATTCCAACTAAAATCCCTTCTGTATAGAAAACTTTCCTCAACCCCTCTTCATTCCCATTTATCCTGAATATAGCTTCCTTTGTATTTTGTTTGCATATTGTCTTTCTTGCTAAATGTCCTTGAGAGCAAGGACTGTCTTTTGTCTTGTTTTATGTACTCAGACTTAGCACAGTTCCTAGAACATTTTAGGTGCTTAATAAATGTTTATTCATTGAATGGCATTTCAAGAAATTTGAAAACTCTACAAATCTTTTTAGTACCAGAAGTCAGTGGTGGAAATTGAAAGAATCCACCAGTAACCACAGTAAAACAAAACACCTAAATGAAAAATCTCTGGAACATCATAGCCCAAATCCAGAGATTCCAGGTCCAAGATAAATAGAAACAGCCAGAAAGAAAATTCAGAGAACCATAGTTAGGATCACATAAAATTTAGTAGTCACAAGAAAGGAATGGAGAATTTGAAATATATTCCAGAAAGCAAAGAATATGATCTTACAGCCAGGAAAAACTTACTCATCAAAACTGAGTATAATGTTACAGGGGAAAGAATAGATCTTTAATGAAATAGATTTCCAGGCATTCCTAATAAAAAGATCAGCTCTCCATAGAAACTTTGAAGTTCAAACACAGGAGTAAAGAGAAATAGAAAAAAAAATGTGAATAAACAATGGTAATTGATTATAAATTACTTAGATTCTGGTACAGAGAAATGATACATTTGTCCCTTCTAAGGAGTCATAGAGGGAGTCTAAGACAGACAAGGCTTAGTAGTGGAAGTAGTTCTGTTCTGTCTTGCTGTTAAGAGAAGACTGGAAAGAGAGAGGAAGAAGGGGGACAGCTGGGTAGCTCAGTGGATTGAGAACCAGGCCTAGAGTTGGGAGGTCCCAGGTTCAAATCTGGCCTCAAGACACTTGCCAGCTGTGTGACCTTGGGCAAGTCATTTGACCCCCATTGCCTACCCTTACCACTCTTCCACTTAGGAGCCAATGCACAGTATTGACTCCAAGATGGAAGGTAAGGGTTTTAGAGAGAGAGAGAGAGAGAGAGAGAGAGAGAGAGAGAGGAAGAAGAATATACTGGCTGGGGAGGGGGAGGGGAAGAGAAAAAAGAAAAGGGAAAGAAAGTTTAGGGAAAATAATTTCATAATTAGAGTACACAACTAGTCTATACAAAGTAATTATTCAAACAAGGAAGCTAGGGTAGAAAGAACAACTGATACATCAGCCTCACTCATTTGAACTGGTTAAAGGAAGGGAGAATACATTTGGATAAAGAAGTACATTTCACTCAACAGGGAAGTAAGAGGGAAAGGGGAGAAGGGAGGAAACAGTAATTAAAGGGAAGGTAGATACCAAAATATTTATAGCTCTAGAGCTTTGGCAAAGAATGGCAAAGAAATACACATTGGTATATAAATGTGTTGAAATACTGTTGGTTTATAAGAAATGATGAAGGTTTCTTAGAAACCTGGGAAGATATGTATGATCTATTGCCAAATTGCAATAGATCTATTGCAATGAACAGAACTAGGAGAATAATTTATATAATGATAGCAATATGGAAAAGGCAAACAACTTTGAAAGAATTAAGAACTTCTGTGAGTGTAATGGCCATCCATGATTCTAGGGAACCATACTACCCACCTTCTTATAGAGAGGCAAAGGATTCAGTGCAGAATGAGAGAAATACATTATACACACACACACACACACACACACACACACACACACACACACACACACACATTTTTAAAAGTTTGTTTTTGACATAGTTAATGTGGAAGTTTTTTTTGATTTTACATGTTTGTAACTGGGTTAGGTTTTTTTTAGGTTCTCAAGTTGGGTGGAGATTGGGGAAGGGCAAAAAAGCAGATTTTTGCTGATTGAAAAAAAAAGTAATTAAAAAAAAAAGAGTATGGAATCTTATTCTTAACAGGTTAAGTGGTTTATACCAGGGTCACTTCTCTGGGTGCATATCAGGAGTAAGGTATGAAATCAGTTGATATGATATCATAACATGGAATTTTGTATCTAGAAAATGTTTAAGAGATCAACTATTATGTACAATGATCTTCATGCACAGTATCTGAAAAATAGTAGACCATTAAAAAAATGGTTGTTGCTTGATTGATGGATCCATTTCATTCCTCTGATTTTAAACGCAGGCAACCTAAGACCAAGAAAGGGGAAGACCAAGAGGGTCCCTTTCCCAGGTCATCTTGGCATTTAGTGGCTAATCTAGGATCAGAATCCAAGTCACCTAACTTCAAGCCCAGCACTGCCAGTACTTCATGGCACTGTCTCTATTTTCCATCTGTTTCTGCCCTGCTACCCTAATCTCAGCTCTGGACTGAACTTAATATGAGAAGGAAAAAGATCTCAGTTGAATCCACTGCAGAAGTTCTTAAACTTCTTGTTTTGTGAATTCCTTTGATAACCTTAGTGAAGCTTCAAAATACCATTTCTAAATGCTTAAAATAACAATCAATGGAATTAAAAATCAGTTGAGAAATCATTGGAAACCAAATATATTGAAATACAAATGGAGTATTCCCCCATCCAACTTCATAGACCCCCTAACACTTGTGCCAAGTTTCTTTGGAGAGAAGAATAGAGGTTCTTAAGCTGAGGTGTATGATGGACCCCATATTAAGAACTTTTGTTCTAAAATATTCTATTTCTGATCCCTAGCCAGATACTGTTTTCATCCCTGCCTTAACAGCTTCCTCAGTGATCTCACCAGCTCAATGGCCATGTAGGTGACTCCCAAATCTACCTATCTAGCCATTGTTTGTCTCATTGGACGAGGCTCTAATAATCATCAACTAATTGCCAGCTTGACATCTCCAAGTAGATGTTCCATAGGAATTTCAAACTCGATGTGTCCAAAATAGAACTCAATTATTTTTCTCCCTACGCTTACTCCTCCTCTTCCTATCTTCCCTCTTTCTGTCAAAGGCACCACAATTCCATGGTAATAAAATCTCACCCATCCTTTGACCTCCTGAAATTCTACCTTCCCCATGAAGCATTTCCCTATTAGCGCTCAGATGGAAATAATCTTTTAGGTCTTCCAAAACACGTAGTTTATATTTCTCTTATATACTTATTTTCTTTTATTTTGGAGCTATTTGTGTCTTTAGTTTACCTTCTGGCTTTTAAGCTTTCTTAAAGAAAGACCTGTGGGGTCTACAAGGGAGAATAATTAGAAAGCACACAAATGTCCACTGGCCCTTGACCTGCTTTTTATCCTTGATGCCCAGCCATACTTATATACTTCACCTCCCTCTTCCCTTGTTACTTCTTCACATTCATTCTGCAATAAATAGAGATCTCATTTGATCTCCATAAATACCTACATCTTCCTGTCTCCATACCCTAAGAACTGAGGTGGAAAAGCAGAAGCAATAAGTCTTGGCTTTGTGGCAACTGCACTTGGGAGCCTTTGCAGAGAAAATGCTTTATGTGCCCCTTGTGCAGGCCACCCGCCTTCCCCAGCACACATTTCAGTCCTTTTCATGTAGCCAGTGCTTAATTACCATATGTTGAATTGAATTGTAAAGCTTCTTTAATGGTCCAGCCATTTATTCTTAAATAAAATATATGCAAAGTAGTTCCAATTATAGCCCACTTCACATAAGCAGTGGGTCCCAGGAACCTGATGACTTGGATTAGAAATCAAATAGCTCTATTACCATTAACCAGTTTAATGAAATGAATAACAATTTCATTGTCCTGCCTGATTGGATAATTCTTTTTTAGCCTTACTTTATTAATAGGATTAAGCATTTTAGCTTTATCTTTCCTGTCCAAGACAGCCAATAAGAATTTCATATTTGTTTTTTCTTTTGCAGTTCAGTGGGGACTTCCAACTGTTTCAGCTGCAGGGGTTATAGGAATGCTCAGTGCCGTGGTTGCTAGTATTATAGAATCCATCGGTGATTATTATGCCTGTGCAAGATTATCTTGTGCTCCACCACCTCCCATTCATGCAATAAATAGGTAAGTGTCTGAGAATCAAAAGCCACCTTTTCATGATTTCTCTGTCTCTCAATGAGGTCTTTAAACAAGGCTGAATGACCAGTTGCCAGGTAGGTTGCAGAGTGGTATTCTTGCCTACATATGGGTTGGATTAGCTGCTTTCCAAAATCGTTTCCAACTTTTAAATTCTGTTAATTATCAAAAATGATTACATCATGATTTAATTCTTCGGTAGTTTTGGAAAGGCTGAGGGAAAACAAATTTAATATCCTTGCTTGTATGTCATTTTAGTGTGACATAGTTGTTATTAATGAACATATTTATCCCCCACATCAGACTGGTTATAAACTGTAAAGAGATCTATTTTTTCCAGGCCTGTGATTTTTATCAGTGTACAAAGTTCTTTTCTTCTGGAACAGATTAATAACTACTTTTGGTAGTTTTTTAGGCTTTGAGAGAGTTGCTTGAGACACAGAAGTTAGTAGATTTCCCATTGTCACACTGATGTCATAAATTAAAGGCAGTACTTGAATCCAGGCAGCCATGATTTGAAGTTTGTCTCATCTCCAACATACCACAGTGTCTCTCAGAGCAGCCATTGTTTCAGTTCTGCATAAGAAGATCAGGAAGAGTTGAGTGATTTAAAAAAAAAAAAAGCAATTACTTCCAAAAGTGAATAAAACATCTTTTAAAAAAGTAAACATTATGATCAAAAGAGCCTCTTTTCAGTCACTCCATTATCTTATGTCTCATTGGAATAATATATTATTCTTTTTCTATGCCTTTAGCAAGGATATTATGAATCACCAAAAACCCTTACATTCTGTTGTAGTATTAATTCTTAGACAGAAATTTGGCAAGTGGGGTTAAATGACTTTCCCAGGGTCACAAAACTAGGAAATATCTGAGATCAGATTTGAACCTATGTCCTTCTGACTCCTGGCCTGACTCTCTATCTATTGAGCCACCTAACTGCCCCCAATTAATTTTTTAAGATTAAAATTTAGTTACACCCTTCTGGAAATGGTTAGACGGAGTTTCTCTCTGTCAGCTATATAGCTTCCATTATGCTCTATTCTCAATTGAAAGTATACCATGAATAGTGGATTTCTTTACTAGCTACAACCCTTGCTAAAATACTTTGGATGCTGAGAAATTGTCAGTTTGCATTTAACATAACTTTTTAATCATTTATATGTAATATTTTTGTTTTAGGTTTTCAAAATATTTTGCCTCTAAAATGAGCCTTGTTTCTCTCTTTGTCCCTCTTTTACATTGTAGAGGAATTTTCATTGAGGGGTTATCCTGTGTTCTTGATGGTGTATTTGGTACTGGAAATGGCTCCACTTCATCAAGTCCCAATATTGGAGTTTTAGGAATAACTAAGGTACAAATCTTTTTCTAGCTAACAAGCTACTTAGGTATATTTCATTATTGTTTTTTCTTTGAACATTTTGGATTCTGAAAGGTCGAACTTTATCCTTTGAAGTAGAACTGAGAAAATTATTCTTAGATGACCTATGGGGGGAAAATATCATTATTATTATCATTATTATTATTATTATTATCATTACTACTACTACTACTACTACTACTACTACTACTACTACTACTACTACTACTACTACTACTACTACTACTACTACTACTACTTCTTCTTCTTCTTCTTCTTCTTCTTCTTCAATCCTTGCCTGTGTATTGTTTCCAAAGCAGAAGAGTGGTTAGGGCTAGGCAGTTATTAAGTGACTTGCCTAGGGTCCTGTTAGTCTATAGAAATTTTATTTTTAGGAAGTATCTGTGGCCAGATTTGAACCAAGGACTATACCTGTCTCTTGGCCAGGCACTCATTGACTCATCAAGCTACATTTTTAAAATTATTATTAAAGGTCTAGTAGAAGCATGGGAATACCTTAAAATGCATTTTTTTCTATAATGTGGTACCAAAAAAATTCTGTAAGAGACTTCTTCTGAAAATATTAATCTTCCATACTATTATAATTCATTCCTAGAAAGAGAACATTTTATCATGAATGTATTAGACCAGATAGCTACTATTTATAGATGCCTTTTGCTTACTAGTATTTTTATAAATTAAATTTTCATGGTTTCATAGCATTCTGAGCAGATCATAACCTTAAATATTATCTGAATTCTAATCCAAACTTGTCATTTTTCACATGAGAAAACTGAAAGCCCAAGAAGGTACAAGTAATATGCCTATGTGATGTATAAAATTCTATAATTCTCTTATCTGTCTTGAACTCATGTTTTGGCTCCAAGCTCAGTCCTTTTTTTTTAACCATATAATTCTGTCTCAATACAGTTTTTTTAAGAAGAGATTTTTATGTCCTTTCAGAAGACAGTTTCTAACTGGGGAGATGATACGATCTAGTCTTGGTTTTGTGATGTGCTAGTTTTGTAATCTTGATCAAGTCACTTGAGAAACTGGGTTCAGATCCCTCTTCTATCACTTATTACCTTGTAACTGCTTGGGTCCTCATTAACTCATCTGTCAAATGTGGATGTTCATTTAGATGACTAAGGACCATTTCAGCCCCAAAACACCTATGATCCTATGATCTTTCCTCACTTTCCATTGCTGTCATATTGGTGAGGAAGTTGGGACTTGGATGGTCTCTAAGGTTCCTTTCAGCTTCAGTATTCTATTAGTCTATACAAAATTTATTTTTAGGCCTTGGGATGCTATTAAGGTAATAGATGCTAATAATAATTTTCCATTAGCTATTATTAGCATCATTATTTTCAGGCCATTACAGCTGGAAGGAGCCCCAGAGATCATCTAGTTCAACCCCTTCCTTTTACAGATAATTCCTTTTGGGAGGATAAATTTTAACTGGGTCATTCTTTCTGTCTTATGAAAGCATGCAATGGGTAGATATGATAATGAACTGAAGATTGAGTTCACTGGAGCATGGTATACATACTCATTAGATGCATTTTGTAATTAAATACCCTATCTTGGCTACTAAATAACTGTGACTTTGGGTAAGTTGTTTCTCCTCTCTGGCTCTCAGCTTACCCAGCTAATGAGCCTTAAAGTCCCCTTTCAACATCTTTGATTGTATAATTAAGTAAGATAGCATTTAATATACCCAAAGTATTTATGATATTGTTATTTTGGGTTCTCTCTCCACCAACATAGATTAGAGACAATAAGCTATACCAGAGATTATTGACCTAGAGTCTGTGGATCTCTCTCCCTATGCCCTCTTCCAGTCTGTTGAAAGGGTACATGACACAAAAAACGTAGTAGGACCTCACAGGCATAGCCTTTAAGATTCCAGTTACCTTCACAAGAGGTCAGTAACAGAGAAGACAACATAAAATAAATACAAGTAATACTTGTTTACAACTTGGGGTAATTGAGAGAGAGGAAAGAATAGATAATGATGTTGGACAGGATTCTGTAGTACATCTTGGTGCACGTTGATTTCTTTACTGGTTTTTTCATAAACTAATGGGGTGGGGGGAAATAAACTTCAGAAAACCATTTAGATAGCACCATCTCTTGACTCCTTTTTTGAATTTGTTACAAAGTTCTTGGAGCATATTTACAGAGTAATTGTGAGAAAAATTTTTGGTACTCTTGCTCAGGGTATAGAAGAAATAAAAACCTTGAAAACTGGAGAGATAGATTTTTTAAAATGATGTGACATAGCTCTAAAAGAAAGGTTCCCATTAATTGGAAACTACCATGCAAATGATACAGATTTCAGACTATTAGTTACTACACAGTCTTTTAGTAGTCAGTGAAAGATAAGTTATGTTTCTAGGAATACTGTTGATAGGTAGCAGAGAGTCTTGGGCAGAGCTATTTTAACAAGGTAGCTCCCTTTCAACATAGTGCCTCAACTTTTACCAATGTGGTCATTCAACACCCCCTTTAAGATTCTGCCTTGTAACTTAAGTAGGACTGTTCAAGTGTGTAACCAGTGCTCATTAACATTACAAAAGACTTCATTCTTAAATGTTACTGAGGAGTGTAGGTATAATTATCTTCATTAAAATTTTGAATTGCTTGCAGTTGCAACATAAATTGTGTCAGTTTATTACTGAAAAGGCATCATGCCAGCTCTGCTTAATGAGCTAATTGATACCTCTTCCGAGTACCTTTGGACACTAGCCCATTCTTACTAGTGGCACTGTTTCAGGAAACGGTTTTGCATTTCCCTAACTCACATTACTGATTATATGTGAGGAAGAAGATTATCTTCTAAAAAACCTCTCAAATTTGATGTTAAAATTTTTGGCAAATACCTCAGAAGCAGGCATTTCCCACATGTCTTGGGCCTGTGCGAGGTTGTCCATCAGTTGGTGAATAGCTGAAGAAGTTATGATATATGATTGCAATAGACTATTATTATGCTATACAAAATGATGAGCAGGATGATTTTAAGAAATTTGGAAAGACTTATGAACCTGATGCAAAAGTGAAATGGACAGAACTAGAACATTATACACAGTGACATTAATATTTTTTGAGGAACAACTTAATGACCTAGTTATAGTTAGCCTCAGCAATGTAGTGATCATAGATAATCCCAGAGACTCATGATGAAAAATGCCATCTGCCCTCTGAAAAAGAACTGAAGGAGTCTGCATGAAGATTAAAACATACTTTATTTCACATTCTTTTTTTTTTGTTTGAGATCTCTTCCACAAAATGACTAATATGGAAAAATATTTTACATGATTGCACATGTAAAATTTATATCAGATTTCTTACTATCCCGTGAAGTACGGAGGATGTGAAGGAGGAAGGGTGAGAAGGAGAGAAAGAATTTGGAAATGAAAAAAATTTAAAGTGAATATTAATATTCATTTTTACATATAATTGGAGAAAATAAAATATTATAAAAATGATTATTGACTTAAAAAACCCAATACCACTTAAGATAATGTACAAATTTAGTTCTGTGCATTCAAGTTACCAGCCATGCACTTTATAGAAACAAAAAATAAAAACAATTCCCTTGAAAGAACAAAAGATCTAGAATAATGAGGATAATGAAAAATGATAGAAATAAAGAGGCATAACAAGCATTTCTAGACCTCAAACTATTATAAAATTAATCATCGAAACTATTTAATATTGATTAAAACTTAGCAAACTTTTCTTTCAAACTTCAGACAAGGAATAAATTGCCTAGGAAAGTGCTACTTATTTGACAAATTTGATGGATAATTTGGTTAGACTCATCAGGTGTTTCAGGTGTGTGTTGGTACATTAGAACATTTTGTATTTATATAAAATATAAAATAACCTTGGCAGGCTCATTTTCCTAAAGAGGACAACTTTCTACTCTTAAAGTGTCTGAAGTGAAGCAAAAATTCAATGAGGATAGTACATGTGCTCCATGCAGTTTTCAGAGACTTTTAAGTTGAACTTAATAATCATCATTGGTAGAGGGAGTTTCCTCACTTGGGATTTCCTGATACTAGTAAAATCATGGGTCTAGCACTTTTGCCATATTCCCTTTTGTTTGAAGTGACTTAAATTTGGGGATTTGAAAAATAATATATTGTATTTATATGTCACCAAGCCTGAGCCAGAATCATTGACCATTTTCCTGTTAGCTGTTTGCAACAGGATATATTCAAAGGAAAAAATATTGTTAGATGAGAGTTAGAATTTTCCATATTTTAACTCTTGTTTTCTTTTTTCTTTTTGTCTTTATAGGTTGGCAGTCGTCGTGTTATTCAGTATGGTGCAGCTTTAATGCTCATGCTTGGAATGATAGGGAAATTCAGTGCACTGTTTGCGTCCCTGCCAGACCCTGTGCTTGGTGCCCTCTTTTGCACACTCTTTGGTAAAACCATATTTATGTCATGCCCTGCTTTCTCCTCATTTCTGCTTTTTTTCTATACATTGACTAGTTAGAACTCTTAAGACTTTGGTAAAATTAGAGACATCTCTTTTTTCTAAAGATGATAAAGATACTAAACCACACAGTGTCTGGTCAGGCAAGTTCTAAAGTGGCAACTTCAGAGCTGTGAAGAACTTATTATGTCATACCCACAGTAGGAATATTTTGTAAAGGAAAAATGCTAAAACTGAGTATTTCTAGATAGTGAGTTTTATTTGAATCAAATGCACCCAAATGAAAACATCACCTTTTTTTTTTTTTTTTTTGCAGGCCATTTTTTTCTCACAAGACTTGTCTCATTTTAAAAGGATTACCCAATTATTATATGTATATTTTGTAATTTAAAAAAATGTCCATTTAACTCAATAACCCTAGATTTTTACCTGTTGTAAAGGAACTGCAATATTTTTTTAATTTGTCCATAATAACAGAAGGGTTAAAAGTCATATTATTTTAATCCAAAAGTTCTTAGTTCAAAAATGATTTATATTTGATTATATAGAATGCTATAATGTAAACTCAGTAAGAGAATACTCACTCATCCCACTCCCTTCTAATCTTAGAGCATAGATCTCCCAGGTTAGCCTGAAAGTAATGGGTTGAGATGTAGGATGCTGGACAAGAGAAGACCTCAAATTCACAAATCCTCTACTCAGACAATAGAATATTATTTGTAGTACCACATAATAATTTTTTTTTAAATTTTAAACCCTTAAGTTCTGTGTATTGACTTATAGGTGGAAGAGTGGTAAGGGTAGGCAATGGGGGTCAAGTGACTTGCCCAGGGTCACACAGCTGGGAAGTGGCTGAGGCCAGATTTGAACCTAGGACCTCCCGTCTCTAGGCCTGGCTCTCAATCCACTTAGCTGTCTCTAGGCCTGGCTCTCAATCCACTTAGCTACCCAGCTGCCCCCACCACATAATAATTTTAATGGCTTAGATTTGCATAGCATTTCACAGGTTACAAAGTAATTTACAAGTATTTTCTCATTGTACATTTCTGAGGTTATAGACAATGCTGCAGGTACTTCTATCTTAACTTAGATAAAAGTTAGATTTTATTTTAACTTAAGTGACTTACCCAAGCTCTGAGTTAGCAAATTGTGAATCTACAACCCAAAGCCTTTATAATTTCAATGTTATTTCCATTGTGGAATATATGTCCATGTTGGTTCCCTAAAAGAAAAAAAAAAGAATAATATGATAAAATTGACGTCTTGGCAGCTGGTGATGTATTGGGTAGAGTGCTGGGCCTAGAATCAGAAAGTCCCGAATTCAAATCCAGCCTGAGATATCTAGGAGCTGTGTAATCCTTTCCAACTTATCTTTTTGTTTACCTCAGTTTCCACAACTGTTAAGTGGGAATAATAACAGCACCTACCATGGAGATTTGTTGTGAGGATTAGATGAAGAAATATTTGTAAAGTGCTGAGCACTGTGCTTGACACATAGTAGGATCTCCATAAATGCTTATTCCCTTCTTCTTTCCCAAGTAGTTCTTTGTTTTTCATGTGATTGTACAAAGATGCTGCCTCTGTAAAGAGAGTTGGTAAGTCTTGGATTTATTAATTTTTTTTCCAGGAATGATCACTGCTGTTGGATTATCGAATCTTCAATTCATTGATTTAAATTCTTCCCGTAATCTCTTTGTCCTCGGATTTTCCATTTTCTTTGGACTTGTTCTTCCAAGTTACCTCAAGCAGAATCCACTAGTCACAGGTATTGGGAAATACTTTTATTCTCTATGGAGGTTTGAGTCCCAGCCTAGCTGTCAATTCACTTTAGCGGAATTTTCTAATGAATTTCTATTTTGGTATTTCAGCTATGTTAAGAAATAGATTATAATTAAGCCTATTCAGTTTTTTTAAATCCCTGCATTGATCCTTCATAATTACATTATACAAAGAAAAATTCAAAGGAAGAATAACCTTTAACAGCTACTATTGTACCTTAATTTCCTCATCTGAGAATAAGATGATTGAACTAAATGGTTTCTCATATTCTTCTAACTCTAATAGTCTGATCCTGTAGTCTTTTATATAAGGCTTTGTATCTATACTAATAACATGCCGATGTTCTTGTGAAATAGCTCTTTGATCTTATTAATGTGGAGACTCCCTCAGTTGATGCAAATTACAGTCCATCCATGCTTATGCCATTACTCATGTATAATTCCCAATTAATAATGTATTCATCACACCCATTGACCATTGGATGATAATAAATTTTATTTCTCTAATTATAAACAAATGAAAATTAAGTATTTTAAAGGAATGCACAGAAGACATAACTGTCTACACTTATAGGTTGCAGGCTATATCAGATTTCTGTTTTTATTCCCTTTATCTATTTGCTTTTTTAAAGTGCTTTCAAAATTTGTTCTATTTGCCAGTAGTGCCAAATATCATTTTAATGAGATAATAGTTACATAAGTATTCTATATTCCATGATATGTAGCATAATCATATATCATAATTAATATCAATACTAATTTATTCTCCTATCATCCAAACAAAAAGAAACCACACACACATCCAAAACCAATCACTTTGGTAGGTTTAAGTATTTTGTTCTTGGATGGCCACACCATTGCTTTAAATAGAGGTTGTTTAGTGCACAACTAGAACTGCAGAATCCTCTTTTATTAGTGATTTTCTTCTTTAATGTTCCTGTAGTATTTCTAAAGTTTTTTAAAAGTAATCTCTATTTTTCTTTTTCAAGCTGAGATACCTGAATTTTTGGTCTTGATGAAATTTCTTATCATGAAATGATGCCATATATATACCTAAATTAAAGCTTGTTTTCTGTCTTTAGAAGTAATCTCTCAATTTCTCCTTTCTTTTTCTAGGGATCACAGGAATTGATCAAGTGTTAAATGTTCTTCTCACCACAGCAATGTTTGTAGGTGGATGTGTTGCTTTTGTTTTGGATAATACTATCCCAGGTAAGTGCTAATATTTCTTTTTTATTTCAGATAACTTAAAAAAATGATGATATTGTGAAAACATGCTATAAAAGCTCTGTCTACAAAATCTGATACTACGCAATTCAAAATCAGCCATTTGCCAAAATAAATATTTGAGGTCACAGCCTTTAGCTTCCTTTTGGGTTCATTATTTTGACTCTTTAAAAAGTCAATTACTGTCAAGCAAACCCTTATCTTAGCACAATCGTGAATTTGGACCAATTTTCATTGAAGCTGTTAAGTCATCTCTTCTTCTCCCTTCCCTATCTCCATTTCCCTATACTTTATGTATTGTTTAGGCTTGATATCAGTGAAAACTATATAACCATTCTGTCTATCCATAAGTTGAATAAACTACCTCAACAACTGCTTGGCTATTTCCCTGGAGGACTTTAAGACAGGTCTGGATTACCTTTTGTGTGTGGCTTAGGTTATGGATTAGATTGCTACTGAAGTTTCTTTCAAACCAGAAAGTCTTTGCTTCATTCTCATAGGTCTCTCTGATTTCACATCTTTTGTTCTTTCTCTATCACACGTCAAACACAACCAGAGGGCAAGGTATTGCCTATCAAGGCATACCATCTACTTTTTTTAAGCCAGGACTTCAACAGATTATTTATTCTTTGTTTCAGGGGCTATATGTAGTCCAGGATTGCCTTGCTTATGAGTCCTTTAATTTTCTTTAAAGCAGAATTATGTTCCTCTTCATAAGACTTTTGAACTAATTCATTTGTTTCCTTTTTTTACCCCTTTGATCCTTCTTCTCATTCCATGCTTTATCCCTGACAGGTACTCCTGAAGAAAGAGGAATACGGAAATGGAAGAAAGGAGTCGGAAAAGGGAGTAAATCACTTGATGGCATGGAATCCTATGATTTGCCATTTGGCATGAACATTATCAAAAAATTCCGATGCTTTAGCTATTTACCTATCAGCCCAACCTTCATGGGTTACACATGGAAAGGTTTCAGGAAAAGCAGCAACTGCAGAAATTCAGATGAAGATTCAGAGGCTACTGTATAGCCTTAGTTGAAATTCTATTATCTAGTTGTAGTAACAGATGTATTTGAAGTTCTTTGCTGATTAATAAGCATTAAAATATATGTTTTGTATATCTGCATTTAAATTTTGAAACCCAGAGCCGAGACCGATTATAAATAGCTTTTCTGTTGTGGGTGGTGATATTGTCTAATATAGTGTCTCGACCATCTTATTATTTAAATCTTTGATCCTAGCTCTTTTCAGGGCATCCATTGCTGGCAATGATAGCTGCACCTGAAAATTCCCTATCCTCCTGTGGAAGAGAGATGTTTGGAATTTGTTGCGGGTTTTTTGTTCTTTTGGGTTTTTTTGTTTTATTCATTCCTCTTTCTTGGTAAATGCCTAGTACTGTTTTGGATATGTGCTGTCTCTCATCCCAGTATTCTGAATGTTTTGACTGCATGCTGAGTCATCCAAGATGCCTATTTGTCAGTTTCTCTTCCTTACCCACTCTCTGTACCCACTGCACTGGCAAATTCACAGAACCCATCCCTAGGCTAGAAAGACTTCTGGTCCTTCAAGCACTTGTACCTACTTGCTTGAGTAGTTCTTTCATAATTCTTCATCTCATCTGTGCCTAAAAAGTAGTTTTGGGGGAGAAGCAAATGCATTTTCTTTAGCATCATTAAGACTTAATAGTCAGTACAGCCATGTTTTCCTCTTCGTGTTTTAGGAAACTTTCTTGAACTAGAATTATGGAATGGATTGCTCTATGGCCCATAACACATTTGTGAGAATCACAGATACTGATTTGAATGTATTCAGGGAGTGATGGGTCATAGGTGATTTGAGTCAATATCTATTAATTGTTAGCTTGCTGTCATTCATATCAATTAATACTAAGGAACCTGCTCAAAAGTCTACTAAGAAATAATTTACTACCACATGTTTTACTTTCCCATTCAAAACTAGAATGGTAGATTTTTCTGGATTAGCAAACTCTTTCCCAATAGCAGAGGCACACACACACACACACACACACACACACACACTCTCTCTCTCTCTCTCTCTCTCTCTCTCTCTCTCTCTCTCACACTCTCATAGTTGCATCCTCAGTCCCTGGATTGTTGAATGGGTACAGGGTATATCACCTAAGAGAACCAATCATTGACACCTGAAAGTTTAGGCTCTCCTATAATGTGGGTGTTGTTGGTTATCAGGCATTCATAATCGTGAGGTTATATTCATGCTTAATGCTCTGACAAGTTAGTTTGACAACTGTTTTTCATTGTGATCCGTCCAGCTCACCCTCCCCTCCTTACATTCCCCCCCCCAAGCCCTTCCCCCCCCCCCCCCCCCCCGGGGGGGAAAAAAAAACACAGGAAAAAAGAATTTGCATTTGTAATGCCATGGAAATCATCAGGGAAACTTAATGTAATGTGCTCTTCAGGCCAGTATAATTTTTCTGTGCTTGTGTTTTATATTTCTTGATCAAATGAAGGTAGATGCTATAATTCACTTTCTTTTCACTTTCTTATTTATCTGATCTGACTACTGGACCAGAGCATGGGAAAGCTATGGTTTTCTCTGAGTCTTATTAAAAGATGTAATGCAACTGGATCAATCAGCATTCAGTGGCCCAACTTCTAAGTAAAAACATTTACTCCAGTTTATAGAATGGCTCCATAAAATCTTTATTGGACAGCCGTTCAAGGAAGATATTTTCAAGCTGTTTTAGCTCATAGAAACCTTCAGTAATTTGCCATTTGGGTATCTACTGGATATTATTGAGATGTAGTCCATGTCACTTCTTGTTAATAGGTAAAGGTTATACCACCTATTTGAACAATGCCTTTTCTTTTTCTTTTTGTTATTGTTCAACATCAAGTGAGAGGCATTTGGTTGAGCGTTGCCTTAAGACTTTGCTCCCTTGTGGAGTGCTCTAATTGAGAAACTAAACTCTTAGAAAAAGTAGTTTATTTGGTTTAGAGTTCTCACCTAAGGGAAAGATAAAGAAAGAGAAGAACCAGAAACTTAGAGAGATGACTACACTTATACCAAATACCAGGTCAGTCAACGATTGAGTAGCTAAAAGGAACCAAAATGGATAATTTTCTCAAATAGCATTACAACTTTTTTTTTTTTTTTTTTTTTTTTGGCAATAGTTTATGATGTCTCCATTTTTAGCTTTAGAAATTCCAGTCTTTACACTCAAATTGGTGTCAAGATTAGTTTGTTATAAATAGGAGAGAATCACTTTGAGATCAATTTGTCTGCCATTTTAGGTTTTTGGCTAAATAATCTATGTTTTCAGCCCTTTAACTCCAGGAAGCATGAACTTCGATGCGCATTGTATTAGGAGACCCCTGGCTTAAAAGTCTACATTTTGTGCCAAGATCTTTCTACAGATTAAATGAAGCACATATATTCAAAATTACTTGTGGTTAAGGTTCTGGCTGTTTTAGTGTATACTAGATACAGTGTTATTTAAAAGAGGATCACCCAGTGGTTCAATCATTCTTATCTTTTTGTTGTGTGAAACTGAGTCAATTGGTTTAGGCCTTTCTGATTACTTTGACCTGACAAATGGAGAAAACTATGCTAAAGTGATGTTGTTTGGTAAGTGTGCCTTGACACCATTTCTAGCTGTCTGGCATGGTAGAGCTGCCAAATACCTAACAGAAGGGTCAAACACATCACTTGTAATTCAGTAACACATCCTGGTTAATACAGATGACTTGCCTTTTTGATATTTTTCTTCCAGAAACCGTCTGTGAAAAGTTTGTGTGTTATAGTTCAGGTGGTCAAACTGCTTCTGAGACCTTTGTTTGCAAAACATTTGGGGGGAATATTGGGAGTGTTTTCAACTCTTTTAATTAGTGTAGGAGAATTTATTGTTTTATAGTATTTCAGTGACGTCTCTTTACTTTAAAACAAATAGTGAAGAAACAATGGCTTCCTCTAGAGAGAATTTTCCACCTTGACTTGATGTTTGGTGGGATGCACTTTGGTAATCATCAGATTAGGGATCCTTTTGGAACTATTTTGTGAATCAGGGATTGAAGAAAGGTAAAGGGAATGATATACCAAGTCTCCTGAGTTGGAAATGCAACCAGACTGTGGTAGGAATCCAGTGTCTGAATTGGACGATAATAAATTTCTTGGATAAATGCAGCAGGTAAAAATAATCACATATATAGTGCAGTCTCAACTGCTAGCAAATAGGCTATGGAACAAGAGGCTCCTAATTTGGCATAGGGAGATAATTTGATATGTTTTCATTTCCTGTTTACAGAAGTACCTAGATATAAAGCTGAGAGTGATATAAGGGTGAATTGATTGTGTCTGTTAACACTACATTTTTGTGTGTGGAATGAAGGAATGTGGGATTTACTAAATTGCTTCTTCTATCCACCAAATCACATATCTGGGTAGAAAGTTTGTAAAAGGCCTGACATTACAGCCATGTTTAGAATGAAAAATAGAAGTGTCCTGCGCGCCCCCCACCCGCACCCCTCCGACCCTCCTCCCCCATTCATGACTGAAATGTTCACCTTCTTTACCATATTCATAGAAGAATTGGAAAATCACCCTGGATTTCTCTAACTTACTAGCAATGTAACTGAGAATCATATTCGGAATTAAACAATACACTAAAATTCAGGTTCTTGTTTAAAGGAACTTGCAAATTTGAGTTTTGTAGCAAATTACCTGTGATTGACGACAGTAACCGTGATTGACGACAGTAACCGTGCCAGGCCACTTTAAGTGACCAGTGAACTGATAGAAGCAGTTGTGATCTCTGAGTTTTTCTTGTCTTCATTTGTGACAGATACACGGGATTTGCTTTGTACCTTTGAATACTGACTTTAAATACAACAGCTTGGTTTGTACATGAATATTGCAGTATTTCCATATATTAAAATAACATTTCCACCCAGGATAATGGTCACAGGTTTCCAGGGAGGGAGTGATATGATTTTCATGACAATGTCATGTGATAATAGAATTTCTCCATTGATGAATCTCTAGTAGTTGTGTATACTTTATTTACCCATGCTTCTGTTTTATTACAAAGAACTAAAGTTATTTCTTTTAATCCTGTCCCTGCTGAAATATTGGTACTAGGAAATTAGAGTGAACATATGCAGACGTATTCCTCAGTGATTTTATGTGCCACAAGAGTGGTGAAGCCAAATGCATCAGTCAGAACAGTCAGCTGTGGCAATGTCTTTATACCAAGAGTTTCAGGTTGGTTTAGGGGAGAGAGAACATTCAGCAGGTTAAATGTAATTGTGGTGTAAAGGGGACTCCAAGTAACAATGACTGACATAGCTACCTTCCATATAGCTTAATCATTAGATGTTGGACACACAGTTCACATCACTTTGTGCTATAAGGTACACACTTCATATGTTAATGTACATTGTAATGCCCTAACACAAATGCAGTGCTCCCCAGGAGTGGCCTTTGTAAACTCCTTCCATGTAGGTGGGAAACCAGACAACTCTCCCCCCGTAGTCAGAGACCTAACTGAAATTGTGACCAATGGCTTGATTCCCACACGCTGTATATATCATAGTATTTCCTGTTGTGGCTCCTAAGAGAATAAGACATCTCCTGTATCACCAAACAGTCTGCCAGCCAGTAGCAGTATTGCAAGAAGGCCATACCGTTGTTCACTTCTGCCGAAGGATCCATCTGGCTTTGTGCTGGGCTGCTTTTTGTATTGAGGAATCCATTTTTAGCAGCATCCAAAAACATTCCTGTCTCGTTAGGTTGATTGTGACTGTGCTTTGTCATCAGTATATATTACTACTATCAAATGTGCTTAGATTACTGTTTGTATTTTTCAGGCACTTATGACATCTTGACTAGTGTTGCCATCTTGCTGATAATTCAAAATTATCGTATTTTTTTGTTGGTTCAGAACAACCTTTGACATGTTATAACAGACTGGATGTTCATAAAACAGTGGGGATGCCTATATTTTCCATGAGTTTTGTGGCTGAATTTAGCTGTAAACCTTTCTGGGGGTTTTGGTGTTTTCTGGGGGTTGGGGTGGGATTGTTTTTTTTTTCTCTTTTGTTTGTCTTTTTATTATTTTGCATACTGAGGGTTTGGTTTTTGGTTTTTTTTGGGGGGTGGGGCAGGGTTTGAGATGTGTAATTCTTTTATGGAGTTTTTAAAAGATTTCATATTGTTTTTCTAACATGGCTTCATTAAACGTTTAAATATTTAAAAAATATGTAATATTTGGACCAGATGTTGTGAATAAATAGTAGAGATAAAGCTATTTTATTCTGTATTTTTAAAGCTGTTCAGTATAAATAAAAGCTGACCTAGATGCAATCTCGTGTTCCTGTGTCATCATCTTTGACCAGTAAACCAAATTCTTTGAGAAAATACCAATCATATTTAATTCAGTTGAAAGGCTCAAATAGCTTGTGGGTGTTGGGAGGAGGAAGGTGTCATTGACAAGTGAAACAAGGACACAGGAGTGTTCCTGTTCTGGCCATTTTGACAACCCCAAAACCCCAAAGCACCTCATTGACAAGTTCAAATGATGAGCAATTTCCAGTATTTTTTCTCTCTGGCTTACTTTTGTCACATGTGGAAGTGGTGGTGGTGGGGACTGGAAACCTCTAAAGGAACATACTTAATTGTAAATCGGTGTCTCCAAAGTGAGGGGAGGAGGAAATTGTCTCCGTGTAGGCTTAACCTTGACTCCAAGGGATTAATTCATTGGTGGGTAGGAAGAACTCTTGCTAAGGTAGCTAATTTTGGGCCTTGTCTCCAGCTCTACCCTTATCCTCCCAGTAGTCCACCATTTCTGATCTCATCCTCTGCTATACAAGCTTCTAAACTCCCCACTTTCTGAGGCAAAAGCCCTATTGGTAATTATAACCTGAAGTAACTCCTAACCACAGTTGTAGGACTTGTACCTTTGGGAAAATTCCCATAAGTCCCCAGATCACCTCAGGACATTCCCTTTTGGTATATAGTAAGATCAAATGGGTCAAAGGATAATAATAAGCAGGCATCAATGACTTGGGATTTGGATTACAGATATCTTTACATTATCTAACTCGCCCATCTTCCAAAATTCCCCATTTCTGCCGAGGGCACCGCTTTACTAGATACTGTGTTTTCCCTGATTCTGTTGTCTTTACCCCAAAGTGACCACATCTGTCCCTTTCTACTCACATAACTACCTCATCTCCTTTTTTCTGGACTATTTCAGTAGTCATGTTTGCATTCTCCAAACAACTGCTCAAATCATTTTCCTAAAGTCAGGTCTGACCACATCACTCCTTTAACTCCAATGGCTCCCTACTGATTCTTGAGGATTAAATATTTCATCTTTCTCCTTTTATAAATTCTCTACCTTTATGAATATTTTACAAAATACTTAATTATAGTAATAGGATATGAAATTTATAAATGAGTAAATTACATGCATTAGGTAATACTTGCTCAAACAATTTCTTTGATAGTGAGAGACCATAATCAAAATCTTTTACTTCAAGAATAAAACATTTAAACAGAAATAGTAATAGAAAATAGCATCATATTTACCTGAACAACCTCATCGCTGGAGAGTAATTTGGTAATCAAGCCCCTTCCCAGTCACTATTCCAATAAAGAAGGTATAAGCAAATTCTTTAAAACCTTTAAAACCAGAATGAAGGAGTTAGCCTAATTTACCACATGCTGATTTTCGCGAAGCTCCCAGCTTGCCTTGCTGAAAGTTCTACTTATTCAAGTTTGGACTCTGTCCTACAAAGCCCTCTCTCTACAAATTGATGACAGTCTTCCATCTCATAATTACCATCTTTAGTCCCTGCACAATGAACCTGTGTCACAATTCATGCTTCATCAGAAATGAGGTTCCTTTGCCTTTCCTCTTATGCAGACTTCTATCAGAAGTAGTAAATGCTTGATAAATAGATATAAAGAATATATAAAGTGTAGCATGCCTTTAGAAGATGATGTAGGCATAAACTTCCAAATTATGGGAGTCATATTTCTATAGTTCTTTAAGGTTTGCAAAGCACTTTTAAGAATAACATAACCCTGTGAGGCAGGCACTATTTTTATCTCTGTTTTATAAATGGGAAAAATGAGGCAGATAAAGGTGAAGTTGGGGATGGGGAACTGTCACACAGCTAGTAAATGCCTAGATCTGGTTTTGAGCTCAAATCTTAATTCCAGGTCTAACACTTTTATCTTCTGGTATGCAGGATAACCTGGAAGTATTCCTGAGGTCTTTTCCCTTCATACTTCCTTTGTTTTGTCCCCTTATATACTTTACTACTCTGGGATCAACTATTGGTATGAGTTGGCTTGTTTTTAACCCCCATTATGGCCCAAGATTTAAAAAAAAAAATCTAGCTGAGAGTCTGGAGGAGAGCAATTGCAGTCAGAATGGTGAAGGGCCTTAAATTCTTAGGAACTAGGGCTCCCAACCTGGAGACAACTCATTAGAAACATAAATGCCTTTCATTATTCAAAGAGTTGACAACATGGAAAAGGTATTTGATTGTTTTTGGCCCTGGGAGGCAAGACTGCAGTATGTAGAAGTTTCAAAGAAGAAAATCTAGAAAATTAGAAGATTTCCTTTCACAATGGAGAAAGGACTTTGGACGGGATAGGTTCGTTATCATTGGACATCTTCAAGCAAATGCTGGATGCCCTCAGTAGATTTTACAATGGAGATTTTGTTGTTGTTGAGGGGGGATCTAGACTGGGCTAGATGAAGGGCTGAGGTCACTTCCAATTCCAAAAAATTCTGTGACTCTCCCGTTTTCCAAATTCCTCATTGGCAGCCTGGAAATGAGTGAGACTGAAAAAGAGGCAAAGTGCCATCATGAACCTGTCTGGTTTGAGAGTCAAGATGACTTTGAAGTTCTTCTTGGCTCTACTCTCAACCAGATGAATAACCAGGGTGATCGCTTAAGTCTCAGGTACAAAAGAACTGCCAAGAGAATTTTCACACAAGCCAGTGAAATTATAGCTTCGAACCAGAAAATAATAGCTATTGACTGTGGAGCACAGGATCGATTCTTATCCTTCACTTCATGATATTCTTCTCTAGCTGTGGATGTGGGCTCCTAAGGAAACCTAAGCTAAATTTTTTTTATCAATTTCTAATACATAGAATTCCATGCTATTGACACACAATGTCTGGTGCTAGGCAGAAGTTTCTCTCTTGTTGCCCAATCCCTTTTCTCTCTTTCTTAGAAAACTCTAAACCTATAACCTCCTTCTATTCCAAATCCTTAATGTGTGTCTTCCTTCTCTTAAGGAAATAAACAATTTTGCTGAGCACATTGTGGCTCTCTCATTTTTAGGCCTTTCTGGTTTTCCAAGGAACAGTCATCCTCTACCTTTATGGTTTTAAGGGTTAACAATCTCATGCATTTTCAGAAGCAAGGCCCCCAGCCTCTTACATGTGGGGAGATTGCCTCAGCCAAGTAGCCCTATCCCAACTTAATACCTGTTAGCATTCATCCCTAAAGTATGAAAAAGCTTCTCCTTTATGGAATTAGTGGAGCCCCTGATTACCTATTCCCCATAGTCCTATTAAGTCTAAAGGGCTTTCCTTGATTGAATTAAAAGGAGGAAGGTCATTGGCTGGACAAACAACAGCCACGTAACTCCCTTCAAGAAGGGCAGGCAGGTGGTACAATAGATAGAGTACTGGACATAAGAGTCAGGCTGACCTTAGTTTCAATCCCATCTCAGATGTAGTATAGTTATGAGACCCTGAGTAAGTCACTTATCCTCTGCCAGGATAATGATAAGTAATTTACTCAGAGTTGTTGCAAGAATCAAATGAGATAACAAATGTACATTTCTCCAAAAATCTTGAAGTCATATAAACACTGGCTATTATGTGGCTAGAGCACTGGACCTGGAGTTAGGAAGACCAGAGTTCAAATCAAGATTCTGCTTATTAGCTCTGTGCCTCTGAGCCAGTCTCTTAACCTTTATTTGCCTCATTTTTCTCATCTGCAAGCTAGGGGTAATAATCACAACTATTTCCCAAAGTTTTAATGAGGATGGAATGAGACAATAATTGTAAAGTGCTGTGCAGAGACCTGTTACATAGTAAATGAGAGATATTGTTGTTGAGTCATGTCTGACTCTTTTGTGACCTATAAGGGTTAAAAATGAAGGTTGGACTAAATATAAGAGAATGTGGTCATCGAAATGAATATATCTCAAGTCAGATGACTTTTTAGTAGCTTTATTTACAAAATAGAGGGAAAGAGTAAAGTAGAGAAATGGTAAAGAGGGTAGAAAAGATATCTATCCTATCACACTAGATACTTACTCTGGCCTAGTTGGAACCAGGCAGGCCTTGTTAACTCTCCACCAGAGGACCTTCAGCCAGAAGGCCGTTTAGGCAGAGAACCACTCAGTGGTGAATAACAATTAATCTCTCCAGAAGCCAGGAAAGGAGTCCGCCTTTTCACTCACCCACATGGTAGTCCGAAAGGGAAAATCCAAGAGCTGTCTTACCAAATGCAGTTCAAGTGCCAGAGTCCCAGCTTCAACTCGATCTAGATTCAGGATGAAGGAAGTCGTCACAGGAAGTTTTTTCCACTTTTAAAGACCCTTCTTTGTGTCACTTCCTGTGTCTTCCCTCGCTTTACGGGGACCAATGACAGTTTATAACTTTGCTTAGGACTGTCCAGGGGGCAGTCAGTCATTTCAGAGTTATCACCCACTTTAGCACGTGGGACCTCCCCTTACTTAAAGAAATGTGGGGGGTGTATAAGCTTCTGGTGATTAAATTTAATTGAGGGGAGAGTTAATCCCATCTTCACAGACCCTGTTTAGTTTTCTTGGCAAAGATACTGCAGTGGTTTGCCATTTCCTTCTCCAGTTCATTTTGAAAATGGGGAAACAGGGTTAAATGATTTATCCCGGGGTCACACAGCTGAAGCCATATTTGAAATCATGAAGATGAGTCATCCTTACTTCAGACCCAAAACCCTATCCACTGCACCACCTAGCTACCTGTATAATATATTAGGGTTTTGTTTGTTTTTCCTTAAAGCTGACTGGTCACTCAGCTCCAAGATTTGGGGGTCAAGTCACTGTCTGTCTTCAGGATGTATTCCTCTGCTCCTGCAAAATGTCATGGTCAGTGGGCTGGAGTTAAGAGAGGAGGAGAAAATCCCTGCCACACTCTGCCGCCCTCTAGTTAGACGCAGGCAGGAGCCCCCTCACCAAGCTGCTTTCTGTCCAGTTCCAAGGCTCTGATCCTAAGTAACAAAGACACCTTTTCTATGTCTTAATCTACTCATCGGGGAAATGCTACCAACCCTCTCTCAAGAGTGAGGCTTAATGAATTGTTGAAGAGCATCATTCAAGAGATAGGGATTGCTGGGGGAGTGTAAAGTGTCACCACAAAGCTGCTCCTGGCCTTCCATGGAATTTAAGCATCCGGTTCATTTGGCTCAGCTGGACACAACCACGTTTCCCAAACTAGTCTGCAGAAGGACTCTGCTTTCCCACACAATGCGAGTCAAGCTTATGTAAACATTTTCATTCTGAATTAGACCTTTCGGAGCATGCTTGGAGAGACAGTGTCCCACGGACTTAGTGCAATTCTATAAATCAGAAAAACGGTATTTTTCCTTTGAAAATGGAGCCTTTCCCAGTCCTTAATTTTACTCCCATCCCTCTGAGATTCTCTCATTCTATATCTCTCTTCCACTGATTACGAGAATGCCCAGGGGGCTGGGATTATGGTTTTGTTTTTCCTTGCATCTCCATAACAGGTGATTAATAAATTGTTCACTGGCTGACTATATGTGCTTCTAAATACTTATCATGTAAGCTTTTTTTTTTCTTTTTTTTTTTTTCCAGGGGTTTGGGTGAGGGATGTAAGAGTGCCCCTTGTTTAGTCTTCAGCAAAGTTGAATTCAGAATTCCGGTCCTAAGGAACAAAAGTAAGAATCAGGTTGTTACAATCAGAAGTGGAGTATTCTGCACTCAGAAGACATTCTGAAAAGCTCCAGACAAGTTATGGCCAGCCTCAGCTAGTGAACTTGCTCCAGAGGAGGGACTGCCTCAGGACTTCTGTCCTTTACTTCTTAAAATCATATTTTTTTGTTCTAAACTTAAACACACACACAGAGTCAGAGAGTCAGAGACAGAGGTGGGGAGGGAGAGGGAGAGAGAAAGTAGGGAGAGGATGAAAGAAGAGGAGAGGAGAGGAGAGGAGAGGAGAGGAGAGGAGAGAGGCTGAGACAGAGAGAGAGGGCAGGAGGGAGGGGAGAAAGAGATGGGGGAAAGGGAGAGAGAGAGAGAGAGAGAGAGAGAGAGAGAGAGAGAGAGAGAGAGTGAGCATGCTTCCGCATAAAAAAACATTAAAAGAGGATTGCATTTAAAACTATGAATCTATTTTATACTATTTGATTTTTAAAAAGTACATAATATATTCCACATATTATTATTACTATTATTACTCTTATTCCATCTTAGACTCGATACTATGTATTAATTCCAAGGTAGAAGAGCAGTAAGGACTAGGCAATGGGGGTTAAGTGACTTGTCCAGGGTAAGCTAGGCAGTAGCTGAGTCCAAATTTGAACCTAGGACCTTTCATCTCTAGGCGTGGCTCTCAATCTACTGAGTCACCTAACTGCCCTCTCCATATATTATTTTTCAAAACTGTTCTGCTTTTCTTTGCCTCCTTCTGAACTTCTTGTTCTCTTCTATGCATTTTTTGGGGAAATTTTAAGAGCCCTGGTTTTTGTTTTTTTGTATTTTTGTTTTTTGCACCAACATTGTGAAATCTTCCTCTCCCATCCAGCACTTTCCCAATGAAAAATCAAGGCAGGAAAGGAAACATAAACATAAACTTCATAACAAATAAGGATAGACTATGTTAGTCTAAAGTTAGAGCAATTCACATGGTGAAATAAAGGGATAAAATTATACTTCAATTTGCACCCAAAGTCTGTTTCTAAGGAGATCAAAGATAGAGGAAAAGGACAAAAATAAAAAAAAAATATTTATAGGAGCTCTTTTTGTGGTGGCAAAGAATTAGAAATTGAGAGTATGTCCATTGGTTGGAGAACGAATGAGTAAGTTGTGGTACATAATTATGAGGGAATACTATCATGTTATATAGAAGGACAAAGAAGACAGTTTTGGAAAAACTACACATTAAAAGCAATATTATAGCAATGCTCAATTGTGAAAGATCTGGCTATTCTGATTGATACAGTGATCAAAGATAGTACGGAGGACTCTTGGTGAAAAATGCTACACACTTTCAGAGAGAGAACTGATCAACTCTGAGGTGTAAATGCTTGCTCTGAAAATTTAACAATGGTCTCTTTGGAGCTGGTATAATCTGACACCAGTACATCCCTTGGACCTAGGCAGCATCTACTCTTTTATGATGATGATTATTTTTAATTTAAAAAGTTTTTTTACTTTCTATCTTAGTAACAACTCTAAGATAGAAGAATAAGGGTTAGGCAAATAGGGGTAAGTGACTTGCCTGGAAGTGTCCCAGGTCAGATTTGAACCCAGGTTTTCTTGACTCCAGGCCTGGCTCTCTATCCTCTGAGCCACCCAGCTGCTTCTTGCATCCACTCTTTTAGAGGGGTCTCCTCAAGTCATGGGTTTGAGACCTGTGAATTAATTAGAGGTATATATCATGTATCAACTTGAGAACAGAGTGGTTTCTCATAAATTCCAGTGGGAGCTCTTCTGGTCCATAAGCTTCCAAATCCATGAAGTATTGGCATACAATACCTCCTTGACTACGAACTTTTCTTGGCCATCAATTGCTATTAAATTGTCTTTTTTAAATTTAAAGCATAAATTTAAATTTATATAAAAATAAATTTTAAAATTAAATAGTCTTATTAAATAGTGATGCTATTCAAGAATCTTTGAATGACTTCCTAATGTACACATGTAAGCCTTTATCTTCTTCAAAGCTCTAGTGTGACATCTCCAAATGTGTACTGCACCGTCTTCGCCTGAAGTGTTCCATGGGCATCTCAAACGAAGCATATCTGAAACTAAACTCCTCACTTCTCCTCCCTAAGGGCTCTTTCCCTCCTAACTTCCGACTTTCAGTTGAGGATACAACGGTTACTCAGGTTCATAACTCAGGAGTCATTTCTGTCTCTTCTGATTCTCACTCCCCCTCACCCTACAGTGTCCAGTTAGACAAGTCAAATCAAGTCACCAAATTTAGGTTAGGCACTTATTATGTGCCAAGTAGTATGTGAGCCCTAGAAACACAAAGAAAAACAAAAAGAGGTAGTCCTTGTCCTCAAGGAGCTTACATTTTAATAGGGGAATCCAAAACATATTTTTTGAAAAACTGGAAAAATAGAGTAGGTGGGAAATATATCCATGCAGGACCATGGAGGAGAAAGAATCTGAAAAATTAGGAGGGGGTCCAAAGAGGAATGATGTAGTGAAGGTGGCTGGTCCTTAAAATGGAAGTTCCAGGAGGAAATGACAAATCAGAGGAAGAAGCTTCAGAGTGGAGGGATCTTTCAGGATGAGAAAGAAAATATATATGTCATATATGCCAATAGACATATATAGAAAAGGAAAAGAGGGACCTTCCTGGGTAAGAAGACTTCTGGTACTCGGTGGAAAAAGAAGTCCAAAGAATTGGGGGGGGGCCCTCCTAGGAACTAGTTGTCATTTTTTGTCAATTTTATCTCCTCAAAATCTCTTGCATCTGTATCTTTCACCTGACTACCAACCTTCTAGACTAAGTCTTTATCACTTTTCTAGTTTAAGAAGACTATACCACGGCACCCCCAATTAATGTAAATAAGAAGATATTCTACCCCTTGATACCATTATCAATCATTCAAAGTTATAAAACAAGGTGTGAAAAATCCCTAGACACTTCTCTTAAATCAATAAATCAGAGGCATAAACTAGATAAGAACAGCATTAAGTTAGGAAGGAGTAAAGGGTTTAGAGCCATTGGATGAATAGGATAACAACATTTTTTTTTTTATCATAATTGAATGAATGAAGGAGGCACATCTCTGGGCTCACGTATATCAGAGAAGGAAGGAGATTCCAGTGGGATCATTCCAGCATTTGATCTAGGAGCCAAACTTTGGTAGCTATTTGTCCTTATGACAGTAACCAGAGGGCACCAAAGGAGGGACAGGGAGTGGGAATAGATGTCACCTTCCCTCTCTTCCCCACTGATCATATTAACAAAGAGACTGGATCAGTAAAAATCTAGCTGGGAGCTGGGAGAGGCAAAACTAAGCCCATTAAGGAAAGGCAACTTCAGGAAGTATAACTTCAAATCAGGAAGAACTGTAGCTCCAAAATTCTATAACGACTTGACCCTTGGTGTATACCAGAGAGCTACATACCCAAAGGAAACTTCATGTAGACTCTGTCTGGCAATTTCTTCCATTTTTTGGAAGAAGCATCTCCATCAGCCGCAGTCCCATGACTATGGGTCAAAGATAGGAGGTCAAATGGAAAGCAAAGAGATTTTTTTTTTTTTAGCAAGCTAAAGAATCTGCTCTCCCTGGGAACATATTCATATTCTTGGGAAGAGATTTAGTTTTGATAACCTTTCAGGCCTGCTTATAGTATACAACTAATTAGTAGCATTCTGTGACTACTTAGGATAGATTAAGCATTTCACAGGAAAGGGAGGGGTTAGAGAAAGAGGGAAATCAGCCAAGAGAGAAAGGGGGAGTACATGGAATGCAACTGCTAAGATTTATTATTGAAAGAAAACATTCCCTGTTAAAGGACAGGAGAGAATGGAAAGAGACCATATACTTTGACAATTGTGAAAGAAGTCCTTTTATTTAAAAAAAATTTTTTTTAAACCCTTAACTTCTGTGTATTAGCTCCTAGGTGGAAGAGTGGTAAGGGTGGGCAATGGGGGTCAAGTGACTTGCCCAGGGTCACACAGCTGGGAAGTGGCTGAGGCCGGGTTTGAAAGAAGTCCTTTTAGAAAAAAAAAATCAAGGTCTCATCCAAAGGCAGCAAATATTTGTTAACAACAGTGGTTGAAACCATTTGCTTTACAGGGTTCTTTCATAGGAGTGGAAGACTTTGTAACATTAGGCTACTGGGTGGCTGTGGGATTTCTATATCGTTGGCACGTCAAACTGTTTCAAAATAATGGTAGCTCACACACACACACACACACACACACACACACACACACACACACACGTCAAAACCCTCCAAAGGAACAAAAACCTCCCGTAACAAATATGCATAGTCAGGCAAAACAAATTCCCATAATGGCCATGTCTACAAGGCATGCCTCATTCTGCACCCTGAGTCCTCCCTGTCATCACTTGGGGAGCCTGTTAGATCTCTGGTCCCCTGAGACAGGTTGATTGTTTCACTGAATACAATTTTTAGGTCTATCAAAGTTGTTTGCCTTTATAGTATTGTTCTCATAATGTTCTTCCAGTTCTTCTTGCTTCATTCTGTAGCAGTTCATAAAGGACTTCCATTTTGCTCTGACACCCTCTCTTTTGTAATTAAGGCACAGCAATTTCCCACTAGTCATAGGCCAAATTTGTTCAGCCATTTCCCAGTTGATGAGCACTCCTTGGTTTACAATTTTTTTCTACTATCACAAAAAGAGCTGCAATAAATGTTGTCATATGTGTGTGTGTGTGTGTGTGTGTGTATCTGAGTCCTTTTCCTTTTGATCTCCTTGGGGCATAGGTCTAGTAGTCTGATCACTGGGTCAGTTTAAAAATGTTTGGGGCAGAATTCCAAATTGCCTTTCAGAATGATGAGCAATTCATAGCTTTACCAAAGAGTACATTAATGTACTTGCTTTTCCACAGCCTCTCTAACATTTGCTGTTTTCCTTTTTGTCAACTTTGTCAATCTAATTGGTATGAAATGGAACCCCAGAGCTGCTTTAATTTGAACTTCTCTAATTATTATTGGTTTATAGCAGTGATGGTGAGCCCTTTAGAGACTTTATGTTGTGCCCTGCACCCCCCTCCCCCCAGAGACCCTGTGCCTCCCCCTGCCTTACCAGGAGGGAAGAAGCGCTCCCATTGGACTACTGAGCAGAGGGTTGGATGAAGTGAAGACATTCATGGAGAAAGGGAGGGGAGTGGCCAAGCTCTCTGCTCCCCTCCTAGCTCTGTCACATGTGAAGCTCTCTCATTGGGCTTCTGGGCAGAGGGGAGGGTAAAGTGAAAAAAAAAATGTCCTCAGCACAATGGAGAGGGGGAAGCGAGCAGCTCCCTCCAGTCCCTCTGTCAGGTGACAGCTTGCATGCCCACGGAGAGGGCTCTGTGTGCCCTTTTTGGCACAAGTGCCATAGGTTCACCATCATGGGTTTATAGCATTTTTTTATATGTCTATTGATAATTTGTATTTTTTTCCTTTGAAAATTGCTTGGGCAGATCCTTTGACCATTTATCCATTAGGGAATGGTTCTTATTCTCATGTATTGGAAATGAGATCTTAACAACAACAACAACAGCAACAACCACCACCACTACCACCACCACCAAACAAACAAACAACAACAAACCACAACAAACAATAAACCTCCTGAAAAGGTTTCTTTTCCCCAATTGGCTATTCTCTTCTAATTTGAACTACTTCGGTTTTGTTAATGCAAAAATATTTTACGTAACAAAATTGTCCATTTTATCTTCTGTGGTACTTGCTATCCCTTGTTTGAGGATGAATGTTTCCTCCAGACATAGATTTGAAAGGTAATTCCGTCCTTGCTCCTCTAATTTGTTATTATTTTACCCTTTATATCTAAGTTGTGTTCATTTAGAGCTTATCTTGCCACATGTTGTGAGATGTTGGTCTGTATCTAGGTTCTTCCAGACTGCTTTCCAGTTTTCCCAGAAGTCTTTAACAAATAGTGAGTTCTTGTCCCAGTGGCTGGGATCTTTAGGTTTATCAAAAACTAGATTATTGTTCTTGTTTTCCTCTGACTTTTTGTTCCTTCAAGTGGATTTATTTATTTAGTATTTTCTCTAACTTGAGTCTTTAATTGGTATGTCACCAAATAAATAAATCTGATTTAGGTAATATTATTATTTTTATTATATTGACTTGACTTACCTATAAAATTAATATTGGTCCAATTATTTAGGTCTATATTTCCATGAAAGTGTTTTATGGTGGTATTCATATTATTCATGCACATACTTATATATCTCAGTAAGAAAACTGTATTTTTATATATTCTGTAATTATTTGAAATGAAATTTCTCTGTTTATCTCCTTTTTTTTTTTTTTAAACCCTTGTACTTTGGTGTATTGTCTCATAGGTGGAAGATTGGTAAGGGTGGGCAATGGGGGTCAAGTGACTTGCCCAGGGTCACACAGCTGGGAAGTGGCTGAGGCCGGATTTGAACCTAGGACCTCCCGTCTCTAGGCCTGGCTCTCACTCCACTGAGCTACCCGGCTGCCCCTGTTTATCTCCTTTTGATGGATTATTGGTAATATATGGAAATACTGATGATTTATCTGCATTTATTATATATTCTGCAATTTTATGGAGGGTATTATTTTAATTAAATTTTGATTGACTCTAAAATTCTCTAAGGCATCTTATCATCTGTAAAAAACCCAAGGATTTTGTTTTTTATTTGCCTCTTTTTATACCTTTTACTTCTTTTATTTTGACATCACTATAGCTAGCATCTCTAGCTCTATATTAAATAATAGTGGTGATACTGGACATCATTGCTTTATACTCCTGTTATTATCAGAAAGGTTAATTTCCCCCTATTACATATAATGCTGGCTCTTGGCTTTACATAAATACAACATACAGATGAGGTGTATGGTGTGTTCAGGAAGGACTGATACCTCTTAGAGTGAGGGTTTGCCAGTCCTTTTTCAGGGTTATTTATCCATCTTTGGTGTCCATCTTTCATCTAATTCTCACCTGTGACTTCAAGAAATTGTAGCATGCAGAATGTCCACACCTTGGTAAAACCATCTAGGCTGAAGGGAACCAACAGGCCATAAACCCATTGGTGAGTCAGAGAGATGTCTACCTCAAGCTTGTAAAGACATCTCTACAGTGGAATGGGCAGATGAGAAGAATTTGTTCCAAAGGCCACAAAGACAGTTGCCTACCTCTGAAGAAGGTCAGAAGGTGAGAGCTTGGTCAGATGCTGAAGATGCCAAGTTCATCCACTGCATCCCACGCCATCCCTAATCATCTTGGCTTTTGTTTTGCCATAGGTGACTCTGGAATAGAGAATGAGACTGATGACTTTGTGCAACTCTGCTTCACTGAAATCCATTTCACTGGAGAAATAAAACATTACCCTGGGGGCAGCTAGGTGGTACAGTTGATAGACCATGGGAACTGGAGTCAGGAAGACCTGAGTTCAAATCTGGACTCAGGTAACTTACTAGCTGTATAAATAGAGGCTTGGTTCATTCTAGGACTGCCCCAAAAGGGATCAAGTCCCTTCTAAAAATACTCAATGTCGGGGGCAGCTGGGTAGCTCAGTGGAGTGAGAGTCAGGCCTAGAGACAGGAGGTTCTAGGTTCAAATGTGGCCTCAGCCACTTCCCAGCTGTGTGACCCTGGGCAAGTCACTTGACCCCCATTGCCCACCCTTACCAATCTTCCACCTATGAGACAATACACCGAAGTACAAGGGTTAAAAAAAAATTAAAAAAAAATACTCAATGTACAAAAAATCAATATCAGGTATAGGACAGCTATTTATTTTCTCCACTACACAAAACAATGTGAAAACCACAAAACATTCCTAAACACGTATTGACAAACATCTAAGCCACAAAAGAGTAACCCATTATTCCTAATTTCTCAGGGTGTATAAAATACTGGGTCTCAAGGATGCAAAAGATTCCTAGGAGCCCATAAACAGATTTTCAAGCATATGTTACCTGTCACTGATCTTTATTATATTCTTTTGGAGATAAAGATTCTGGGAAGACTTGTGGGGCTGCTCAATAAATTTCAATTTCATTTGTTGAAGACCTGTCTAAGCAGCAACTGACAGTCCATTTCTTCTGGCCATCCAAATAATGGCTTGGACGTTCAGGTTCCATGATGATACCATTGATGGTCATCCCCTCTTTCCATAAGGACTGCCACTGTCAAGAAGCGCCTGGACTCTGGAGTTCCTTGAACTTTCAAACCCATGAGCTGAGCTGTCAAGGCTCCAAACCTTCCTCTCAGGATCAAGTCTTAGAAAGAAACATAACACACTGCTATGGGCATGAGGTGCAGTCTCAGGCTTGTCTCAGCAAGTACATGTACTCATTGTTCGATGTGTTGTCATTGGGGATGCTGCTAGGGAGAGGGAAGGAAGAAGAAATCCCTCTCTCCTTCCTCTGGTCAGGATGTCCAAGGAAGAACTGTTAGGGTACCAAGGGACCCATTCAGAAACAGGATAGAGGTGAGTTCTCTTTTTAAAGTCTAATAAGTAAGTGAATGGCTCTTCTCATTCAGTTCTTGGCCATTTTCACAACAGGGACGATGGGGACCATGCAGGAGTTTCTGATCATACGGGCCCTTTAACAAGAGGCTAACGAGGTGACATGCATCACCAGAAGTGGTCCCAGGACAAGCTTAGCCCTATCACTTTTGTTATCTGGTGTGCTTCTGAACTGATATCTTTTACGTTTGAAACTTGAAGCTCCATGCAGTTCTCAGCTGAACCTCCTCACCCTTCCTTGCTTCTTCTGGCCAAGAGATTGGAGACCAGACATTAGAGGCCAGAAATCGAGCAGACCCATTTGATAGAGATACCATCTTCTCCCACCTCCAATCAAATTCTTGCTCAATTTGCTCTTACATGTTCTTATGCTTCTACATAGAGGTGTTTCTGATCCCTCCAACGGCCAGTGAGCAAACGTCCTTGTATTTAACTATATTTTTTTTTTGGTTTGGGTTTTTTTTTTAATTTAAATTTTGAATATTTTCCCATAGTTACATTTAACTACTTTTTAATGTATATTTTCTCTATAGTTTCCCAAAGGGCAGCTAGGTATCACAGTGGATAGACTCAGACCTGAAGTCAAGATGATTCATCATCCTAAGTTTAAATTCAGTCTCAGACACTTGCTAGATGTGTGACTTTGGGTAAGTTGCTTAACTTCCATGAACATAGGAGACAGCTAGGAGGTTCTGGTCCTGGAGTTAAGAAGACCCAAGTTCAAATTTGACCACAGGTACTTTTCTAGTTGGGTGTCATGGGGCAAGTCACTTTTCTTCTGATTGCCTGATAAAAGGATCCACTGGAGAAAGAAATGGCAAACTACTCTCCTTGCCCCAAAGAAACCCCATGGATAGCTATGATTCATGGGGTCACAAAGAGTTGGACATGACTGAGCAGCATAATTTCAAGCTTCACTGACTGAGGTGTGTTGGAACCAGGGCTAACCAGCTTGAGGGAGCCTATTTCAAATTTTTAATGTGAGCTTTCATATCTCACAAACACAAATCAGGGCTTGATTTATCATCTTGTCAATTGTCTAGACAAGAAAGTGATGGAAGAATTGTTAATAATGTAAATCAAACTTTAAAATATGCCATACTTTCTGGAGATCCGTCTGTTAAACATTTCCCAGCATATCCTTACTGGCCCTCTGTCTGTCACTAAGCTTCAAGGCATATTGCCCTAAAGCAGCTTGCAATGGTTTGGGACACTAACTCCTCCAAAATGTATTTCTGGAAAAATCCCCAGTACCAGATGGATTCACAAGTGAATTCTATCAAACATTTAAAGAACAATTAATCCCAATACTATATAAATTATTTGGCAAAATAAGCAAACAAGCCCTAACAAAATTTTTTTATGACACAAATATGGTGCTATTCTCTAAGCCAGGAAGACCAAAAAGAGAGAAAGAAAATTATAGAATAATTTACTTAATGAACATTGATGCAGAAATCTTAAATAAAATGCTAGCAAAGAGACTACAGCAATATATCACAAGAATTATTCACTATGACCGGGTGGGATTTATACCAGGAATGCAGGGTTGGTTTAATATTAGGAAAACCATCTGCATAATTGACCATATCAATAATCAAACTAACAGAAATCACATGATTATCTCAATAGATGCAGGAAAAGCCTTTGCCAGAATATAACACCCATTCTTATTCACAACCCTAGGAATAAATTGGCCTTTCCCTAAAATAATAAGTACTCTCTATCTAAAACCATCAGCAAGTATCATGTTCAATGGAGATAAATTCCCAGTAAGATCAGGAGTGAAGCAAGGATGCCATTATCATCATTATTATTTAATATTGTACAAGAAATATTAGCTTTAGCAATAAGAGAAGAAAAAGAAATTGAAGAAGTAAAAGTGGTAATAAGGAAACTAAACTATCATTCTTTGTAGATGATATGATGGTATACTTAGAGAATCAACTAAAAAACTAGTTGAAATAATTAATAATTTTATCAAAGTTGTATGATACAACATAAACTCATACACATCATCAGTATTTCTATATGTTTCCAACAAAGTACAGCATCAAGAGTTACAAAGAGAAATTCCATTTAAAATAACTTTAGACAATATAAAATATTTGAGAATGCATTTTTCAAGATAAACATGGGGATTATATGAACACATATACAAAACACTTCACACAAATAAGTAAGATCTAAATAATTGGAAAAATATTACTTGCTCATGGATAGGTAGACTAATATAATAAAAATGAAATCCTACCTAAATTAAATTACCTATTCAGTGCCATACCAATCAAACTACCAAAAAACTATTTTATATAATTGGAACAAATAATAACAAAATTCATCTAAAGAATAAAAGATCAAGAATATCAAGGGAATTAATGAAAAAAAAATGTGAAGGATGCTGGCCTTGCAGTACTAGATTTAAATTGTACTATAAAGCAGTAATCATCAAAACATTCTGGTACTGGCTAAGAAATCTAAAGGTGCATCAGTGGAATAGATTAAGGGTAAATGACCTTAGAAATCTAGTGTTTGATAAATCCAGAGATTCCAGTTTTTGGTATAAAAACTAACTATTTGACAGAAACTGCTGGGAAAACTGGGAAACAGTATGGCAGAAACTAGGTTCAGACCAACATCTCATACCATATACCAAGATAAGGACAAAATAGGTAGATGATTTAGATATAAAGAGTGATACCATAATTAAATTAGGGGAACATAGAATAATTTACCTGAAAGAGCTATGGAAAAGGGAAGAATTTATGATCAAGCAAGTGATAGAGATAATGATGATAAGATATACAATGAATAATTTTGACTATATTAAATTGAAAAGGTTTTGTACAAATAAAACCAATGTAACCAAGATTAGAAGGGAAACAACAAACTGGGAAAAAATTTTATGACAAATTTCTCTGACAAAAGTCTAATTTCTCAAATGTATAGAAAAATAAGTCAAATTTATAAGAATACAAATCATTCTTTGTTGACAAATGGTCAAAGGATATGAATAAACAGTTTTCAGATGAAGAAATCAAAGCTATCAATAAATCATATGAACAAATGTTCCAAGTCCCTCTTGATTAGAGAAATGCAAATAAGAATTACTCTGTGGTACTAGCTCATATCTATGAGATTGGCCAATATGACAGTAAAGGATAGTGATAAATGTTGGAGGGGCTGAGGCAAAATTGGGACATTAATGCATTGCTGGTGGAGTTGTGAACTGATCCAATCATTCTAGAGGGCAATTTGGAATTATGCCCAAAGGGCTATAAAAGAATGCATATCTTTTGATCCAGTAATACCATACTAGGTCAGTATCCCTAAGAGATCAAAGAAAAGAGGAAAGGACTTGCTTGTGCAAAAATGTTTGTATCAGCTCTTTTTGTAGTGGTAAAAAAATTGGAAATTGAAGGGATGTCCATCCTGGGGAGTGGCTGAATGAATTGTGGCATATTATGGTGATGGAATACCATTGTGTTATAAGGAATGACGAACAGGATGATTTCAGAAAGAGTTGGAAAGACCTTCAGACGCAGAGTGATGCAGAGTGAAATAAGCAGGACCAGGAGAACACTGTACACAGCAACATTAATATTGTGGAATAATCAACTGTGAGAGACTTAGCTACTCATCAATATGATGACTGAGGACAATTCTGAGTGACTTATGACAAAGAATGCTCTCCACTTCCAGAGAAAGAACTGATATAGTGAGAATGCAGATCAAAGCATCCTGTATTTCATTTTAGTTTATTTGGGTTTTCGTTTTGGAGTTTTGGTTTTATATGATTATTCTCTTACAAAAATGTTCAATATGGAAATATATTTTGCACCATAATACATTTATAACCCAGATCAAATTGCTTCCCAATTCAGGGAAGGAGAAATGAAGGGAGGGATGGAGACAATTTGGATCTTATAACTTCAGAAAACTTATGTGGAAAATTGTTACATGTAATTGGTAAAAATAGAATATCTTTACAACACAAAGCTTTCCTCAATCCTTCTTATCACCAGTGCCTTCCCTTTGTGAATTACTTTCNACCTGGGAGACTCTTAGGATGTTGGTGCTATGGACAGAAAAAGGGGGAGGGGGCCTGTGGGGGGCGGGAGGGGGAGAGAAGAAAAATGAGTTCAGTTTTGAACATGTTGAGTCTGAGATGCCTCCTTACAATAATTCCAAAAACAGGATAGGCGATAGTGCCCCCATTTTACAGTTAGGACTACGGAAGTCCTCCGGAGAGATCCAGTCATTCTCCCAAGATCACAAAGGTAATAAATTGTAGAGAAAGAACTAGAACGTGAACTCCAAATAAAAAGTGTCTTTTTAATTCATAAAAATGCCTTAGTAGGAATTAGATTGTTTCCCTCCCTGACGTGGATGCCCGAAGTAGGGGTGGAGTGAGATAAAAGAAGAGAAGGAAGCGGAGGAGGCTGGGGCCATCTGGGAGGTTCCAATGGGCACAGACTGGGCCAATTTCAAAATCTGTCATTTTGCCTCGGGCCAGCTCTGTCCCTAGATAAACAATATGAAACATTTCAACAGCTCCTCCTTCCCATCCAGGCTCTCGCCACTCCCTCACCCTCCAGTCAAAGCCCCAGAGCCGTGCCGGGAAGTTTGTGTTGGACACAAACATTGGACTCTAGAAACAGTGAAGGTTGTTGCCATCTGGCCCGCGCGCAGCACATGACCACAAACATATGCTCCCCGAGACACGAGAATCCAAGATTTTCATGGTGTTTGGCATCTAATGACAGGAAGATTTGGGTTCTTAAAGCAGCAGTGACCCGCGCAGGTTGGAGGAGGACCAAAAACACATTCTCTCCCAACGTTCCTCGGGATGGCAGAAAGTCTTCGTCTGTCCCCGCCTTTTGTAACAAACACATTTTTTCTTTTTTCTTTTTAAGAACCAACACAGGGCTGGGCACATAGTTGGTGCCTCATAAACTTGCTGATTCATCTTCCCGCGGGGTGCTTATTCTGAGAGTTAGTTCTACGGAAGGAGAAGAACATTAGACGCTGGGAGGGGAAAGCTTTGGTTCTTTGCTCGCCCTGCAACCTTTTACGAATCAGTTAAACTCTCTGAAACTCATCTATAAAAATAGAGTTAAGGGTTGCACGTGTACAGTTATTAGTCATTTCTTGACTCCGTTGGGGGTCTTCTTGGCAAAGATATTGGAGTGATTTGCCATTTCCTTCTCCAGCTCATTTTATAAATGAAGAGAGTGAGGCAACAGGGTTCAGTGACTTGCCACCAGACGCATAGTAAGTATCTGAGGCTAGATTTGAACTCTGGAAGATGAGTCTTTCTGACTTCAGGCTGGGAACTCCATTCGCTATGCCACCTAGCTGCCAAATGAGTAATAATAATATATAATATATATAAAATAAAAATAATAAATAATAAACACTAAGGAATGTGTTACATAATACATTATGGAAATGTAAGCTATCATCATTCTTACCATCCTCCCACCCGGACCCAGAACCTCGGGGACTTTTTGTCAGCCTCCAACCCAGCAAGGGCATTTGTGCTTCTACCGCTAGTTCAATCCAGCGCCATTACGAAACTATACCTTGTGCCGTGGCTCCACTTGCCAGTCCTCTGAAAAGAGTAATCAAATTAATATCATAATTCCTGGAAAGAACATGTCAACGAATGGTCCCATAATTCCACTCATGATTCCTGTCACTTTCTTGACCAAAACACCATAATAAATGATGACTATAAAGAATTCAGAGAAGGCTAAGAAGATTTATGTGAACTGAAACAGAGTGAAATAAAAATAAAAACAAAAAATTAATTACAACAATGGACATAGGAAGAACAAAAAAAAAGAATGTTACATAATCATAATGACTAAGAAGCTCAGTTCTGGAAATTAATAAGAAAATCTGCCTCCTTCCTTTATTGCAGAATTGAGAGTTTGAGTGTGTAGCCTTGCTTAGACCATCACACTTGGTTGATGTGTTGTTGTTTGATATTGCAGAATTCCATTTTCTCTCCTTTTAAAATTTTTATAAGGCATGCTTGTTTGTTAGAGCATGGGAAAATATATATTCAGAAATAAAGGTGATAGAAAAACAGAGGTCAATCATTTTGTAAAAAAGGTTAGTTAGCCTTTGTTTCTGGAAGAAGCTGAAGATAATGAATGGAATTTAAATGCAGTTTCCCGAAGGCAATTTGGCCTTTTCTCTTCCTTCTATTTGTAATGTTTACTCAAAGTATGCATGTACTCTGCATCAGTTCACATAAATCTTCCTAGGCTTCTCTGAATTCTTCATATTCATCATTTATTATGGTGTTTTGGTCAGGGAAGTGACAGGCATAGTAATTCAAGTTATAGACAAAGAAATATCTTTATATATTCATGTATACATGCACACGTGTACATAGGTACATATATGTATGTTTGTTTTGAATGTAGATAGACAGATATATTCTACAAGCTGTCCTAACTTCAGGACAATAGGCATCTACCTAGTTCTTCTGTGTGGATGGCTAGACTAAACTCTACTGCATGGTTATGGATCTCTGTAAGGAGTCTCTGCAGCTCTGGCGCTAGTGCTGGATGTAATCCACAAAATTTCATCCACAAATGAGAGAATCTGGAGAATATTACTCTCTAAAGGGAATCTCATTTCAGGGTGGACTCTGAACTGGACCTCGTCCATAACAGTGACAAACACTTTTAACAACTCCCTGTGGTGTACCTTGCCTGAGGGTGATCAGAAAAATTTATCTGTTTTTATTTTGTATATATTATATATGTATTTATATGATATAATATTTAAGACAAAATAAAACAACATATATATGCATATATATGGAAGACATCTTATTGGAAGAATGCCTTTAAGGCAGTATTTTTTTCTCTATTTTAATCAAGAGCTTTTTTATAGTCGATAAATAATAAGCACAGAGGAATCTTTTATTCTCTACAAATTTCAGTCATTTTGAGTGGTGGCAAAAATGTGGTCTCCTATAGTATATGGTTTTTCAAAGCCTGCCATTCCCTATCACTAATTACTGATATTTCATTGGTTGCCTTATTTTAGTATTAATAGTGTCTAAGTTAGGGGGCAGCGGGGTAGCTTAGTGGGTTGAGAGCCAGGTCTAGAGACTGGAGGTCCTGGGTTCAAATCTGATCTCAAACACTTCCCAGCTGTGTGACCCTGGGCAAGTCACTTGACCCCCATTGCCTAGCCCTTACCACTCTTCTGCCTTGGAACCAATACACAGTATTGACTCCAAGATGGAAGGTAAGGGTTTTAAAAAAAATAGTGTTTAAGTTAAAAAAAATTTTATTATCTTTCCACTCTTCAGTCACCTCATGAATTGATCTCTCAACACTCTCACAATGGTGTGGCCTTCAGCACAGATCTCCTTTGTTTTAATTCATTTGCTTTTCCCTTTTTTGTTTTCCATGGTACCATTTCTTCCTCTTCTAAAAGTATATCTGCAATTATGATGTGAGAATCCAAGTATAGTAATTCCTTATTTCTTGATGATGAAAAAAATTTGTCATAAAGAATCTTTGCAGATCTTTTCCCCCATCTTTTTGTTTGTCCTCCTCCTTTGACTTTTGTACTTAAATGCCACTGGAATAAATGTGTATAGCTTGGTCTTTTGCCAAACATTTTTACCCTCTATTTCTTTCTCAAAATGAGGTAATATTGCTGGTAATGTTCTGCTATTCTTCTTCATAAGATTTCACAAGTTAGTTTTTCTAAACTGAAGTTGCCCTTGGCTGTCACATCTTTCTTTTTAGCATGTTTCTTAAACGAAGAATTTTTTAGGCTCTTTGGATTTCCCCATTATGGCTACCAATTGCTAGCTTCTAAACTTCTTCTTCTTCTTCTTTTTTTTTTTTTAAAACCCTTACCTTCCATCTTGGAGTCAATACTGTGTATTGGCTCATAGGTGGAAGAGTGGTAAGGGTAGGCAATGGGGGTCAAGTGACTTGTCCAGGGTCACACAGCTGGGAAGTGTCTGAGGCCAGATTTGAACCTAGGATCTCCTGTCTCTAGGCCTGGCTGTCAATCCACTGAGCTACTCAGCTGCCCCTGCTAACTTCTAAACTTCTGTATGAAGCTAACAGTTAAATTTCTGCATGAAATTATTGTAATTGGTGTCTTTGCCCATATCCCATTTTTTTGCTATCAATAACTTGTTTGAATGGGTAAATTTGGAGTTGTTTTCATTGCATGCCATATCTTTTCTCATTTTAATTCTGTCTTCAGGCTTGGCATTAATTTTTTAAAAAACTCTAATCTTCAGTTTTAGAATCAATATTAAGTATTGGTTCCATGGCAGATGAGTAGTAAGGACTAGGCAATTGGGATTAAGTGACTTGCCCAGGGTCACACAATTAGAAAGTGACTGAGGACATATCTTATCTGTTAAAATATAATCCATTTCTTTTTTTTTGTAAGTGACATTATTCAGGACTCACCAGGTCTAGCATATTCTAATACTTTTTTTGAAGAAAGTATTTATGAGGTGTGTGCATGAACTATTTATGGGAATTGCAAGACTTTGGCCTAATGCATTCCTCATTCGGATTTTCCGGCATATTTTTCATTGTGTACAGCTATTCCTACTCTCTACTAAAGTCATAAAATGTAAAAATTTAGTGTGGCTTTTTGGGTCTGGACTTTTAATATCATTGGTGTAGGGAACTCTACCTCTAAGTTTCCTTCTAGCTTTAAAGGGCAGAATTAGAAGACTAATTTGTATTATAATTTTTTAAATGGTTGGCATCATGAACAAAAAATTGTTTTGTGAAGTATAGTCTTAGAGAGTTGCCTGGGACACTAAAATATTCTCATAGCACTTGCTCAGGATCATACAGCCAGAATATTCGAGGCAGGACTTGAACCCAGGTCTTACTGATTCTGAGGTCAGTTATGTCATGCCATCTTTCATCAAAGTACATGTTAATTTTAGTTAGAAAGTCTTGTAGAGTCCTTCAAGAATATTGATCTCATCATGCTTTATAACCGATGGTACAAAAACCACAAACATTTTCATGGTTGTCTTTTTATAACATAAACACTGTAATACAAGATGACTCAATATCCCAGAAATAATATTCTTTGTAGCCTCCAGAGATACAACTAAATCTCATTTGTCTCTCTTAGAAGAATTCGGGAACCATTCTTCCACGAAGGGGCACTTTCCTTCTCTATTATAGTTTCATTTATACTGAGAATATCAAGACTGATATAATTCAGTTCTTCTAATAGCATATCCACTCACTGGTGATTGGACAAGAATCTCAGGTTCAAGATTATCACTAATATTATTTAATATTGTAATTAGAAATGCTGGCAATAACAATAAGAGAAGAAAAAGAAATTGAAGGAATCAGAATGGGTCAAGAGATAAAACTTTCTTTTTGCAAATGATATATACATATATGTCCATAGATATATCTATATATAAAATCCCAGTAATTCAACAAAAAATTTAGTTGAAGCTATCAATAATTTTAGCAAAGTAGTAGGTCATAAACCTACTTAAGCCATCATTATGTTTATATATCACCAACAAAGTCCTACAAGAAGGAAGAGTAAAAAATAGCTCATTTAAAATAGCTGTAGATAAAATAAAATACTCAGGAGTGTATCTGCCAAACCAAACCCCAAAACTAGATGAACATAATTATAAAATACTTTTATACAAATAAAGTCAGGTTTAAATACCTGGAAGAAATATTAATTGTTCATGGGTGGGCAAAGCCAATATAATTAAAATGACAACCCTATCTAAAGTAATCTACTTATTCAATACCATCCCAATTAAATTACCAAAAAATATTTTATTGAACTAGAAAAAATAGTAACAAAATTCTTGTGAAAAAGTCAAGAATATTAAAAGAATTAATGGGAAAAATGTAAAGTTAGGAGGTCTAACAGCACTAGATTTCAAACTGTATTATAAAAGCAGTAATTATTCTGGTACTGGCTGAGAAATAGAAAATTAGATCAGTAGAACAGAATAGAAACATAATTGAAAAGTTGTACAGGAGTGTAGAAACTTTGTGTTTGAAAAAAGTAATGATCCAAGTTTTGGGGATAAAAATTACTTGGTAAAAATTGTTAGGAAAACTGGAAAGCAGTCAAGCAGGAACTAGATATAGACTGATATATTATTTACCAAGATAAGATAAAAGTGGATACCTGACCTAGGAATAAAGGGAGATATCCCAAGCAAATTAGAAGAACAGAGAAAATGTTACTTATCAAATTTATGGATAAGAGAAGAATTTATGAGTAAACAAGTGATAGAAAACATTGTTAGATATATGGATAAATGTGAGTGCATTAAACTGAAAAGTTTTTGTACAAATAAAACTAATGTAGCCAAAGTTAGAAGGAAAGCAGTAAGTTTAGAAAAAAATTTTTGAAAGTTTCTTGGACAGAAGCCTCATATCTAAAATATAGAGAAAATTTTGCCAAATATATAAAAACATGAGCCATTCCCCAATTGATAAATGGTCAAAAGAAATGAGTTTTTGGATGAAGATATCAAAGCTTTATAAAACTATATGAAAAAAATGCTCTAAATCATTATTGATTTGAGGCATGTTGAGATATCATCTCATGCCTATCAGATTGGCTAAAATGACAAAAGAGCAAAATGGCAAATATTGGAGGAGATATGGAAAAATGGGGACACTAATATACTGTTGGTGGAACCATTCTGGAAAGCAATCTGGAATTTTGCCTGAAGAGTTATAAAACTACAGACCTTTTGACCTAGCAATATCACTATTTGATTTATTTCCTAAAGTGATCAAGGAAAAAGGAAAAAAAATCCTATATGTTCTAAAATATTTATAGCAGTCCTGTTTGTGGTGGCAAAGAACTGGAAATTGAAGGAATATCTATCAATTGGGGAATGGCTAAACAAGTTGTGGTATATGATTGTGATGGAATACTACTGTGCTGTAAGAAATGACAATTAGGTTAATTTTTTAAAAAAAGCATAGAAAGATCTATGTGAAATTATGAAGAGTGAAACAAACAGAATCAAGAAAACATTATATACAGCAACAGAAATATTGTTTAAAGAATGAATGACTTGTGTATATCCACCTCCAGAGAAAGAATTGATAAACAGAATAAACTCTTACTTTCTGTCTTACAATCAATATTTAATATTGTTTCCAAGGCAGAAGAGTGTAAGGGCTAGGCAATTGGGATTCAGTGATTTACCTGGTGTCACACAGCTAGAAAGTGTCTGATGCCAGATTTGACCTCAAAATCTCTTTTCTCCAGGCCTGGCTTTCTATCCACTGAACTGCCTAGCTGCCCCTTACACATATCTTTTTGTCAAATGATGCCATCTCTAGTTGGGGGGTGGGAGGGGAGAGAGGAAGGAAGGTACTCAGATATTTTAATGTAACAAACAAACAAAACATTTAAATTTTAAATGCTATAAGCAAGATAAATTATGGGAAAAATCAGAGGGATAGAACTAACCTCTAGAGGAATTGGGAAAGACTTCCTTGTGGAAAATTGGATTTTAGCTGGAACTTGAAGAAAGCCAGGGAAGCCAAGAGGTGGCCATGAGGAGGAAGAACCTTCCAGGCACACGGAATGGCCTTGAGCACTCGAGGGCTAGGCTCGAGGCCAAGGCAGGAATTTGTTTTGCCTGACTATACATGTTTGGAACATGGTTTTGTTTTTCTTGTTGCAGTAAGGGACTGGGAGATAGGAGAGAGATAATGTAATAAAATTGAAAAAAAAAAAAAAAGAAAACAAATGGAGCCAGAAGATTTATTGTCATGTATGTGAAACTGCAAGGAAGTCATTGGAGCTAGATCTGAAAGATACAGGGGTGAGCCAAGACTGCAGTTCGGGAAGTGGGGGCCAGTTTATGAAGGGCTTTGGGAGGATTTCATATATGATCTCAGAAGCCCCTGGAGTTTACTGAATGAGGAAGGGGATGGACATGCCAGATCTGCATTCTAGAAAGATCAATTTAAACTGCTGAGTGGAGGATGGACTGGAATAGGGGAAAACTCATGGCAGGGGCACTAAACAGCCCCCTATTGCAATATTTCAGGCCTGAGGTGATGAGGACCTGAACTAGGCTGGTGGCAGTGTCAGAAGAGAAAAGAAGGGGGAAAGCTAGGTGGCTCTGTGGATAAGAACCAGGCCTAAAGGTGGAGGGTCCTGGATTCAAATCTGCCCTCAGACACTTCCTAGCAATATGACCCCAGGCAAGTCACTTAGCCCTCATTGCCTAGCCTTTATCACTCTTTTGCCTTAGAACCAATACACAGTATTGATTCTAAGATGGAAGGTAAGGGTTTTAAAAAAAGAAAAAAGAAAAGAAAAGAGCCTCTATAAACGAGATGTTACACAGCAATATCTTTTGATGAACATCTGTGAATGACCTAGTTATTCTCAGCAATACAGTGATTTAAGATAATCTCAGAGACTCACAATGAAAAATGCCATCATCTTCCAGAGAAAGAATTGAAAGAGTCTGAATGCAGGAAAAAAATTGTGATATTTCACTTTCTCCTTTTTTTTTTTTTTGAGATCTCTTCCACCAAATGACTAATATGGAAAAATGTTTTACATGATTGCACATGTAAATTCTATATCAGATTGCTTATTGTCTCAGGAGGGAGGGAGGGATTGAGGGAAAGAGACAAGAACGAAGGAGAGAGTTTGGAACTCAAATTTTTAAAATCAGAATGTTAAAAATTGTTTTTACATGTAGTTGGGGAAAAATAAAGTAGTATTAATTTTTTTTTTTAAGAAAAAGAGATGTTACGAAGATAAAACAGGATGTGGCCTTTACTCAAAGTTTCTTTATTACAGTTTCGCTCCTTACTTTTCTTGGTTCTGCTTTTTCTGGGACAAGAAGAATAAATCCAATCTATTTTTTTATGTGATAAAATTGAAAATATTTGAAAACTCCCTAAATCTCCCCAATCATCCCTTCTCCAGGATAAATATTCCCAGTTCCTTTCAGTCTCTCCTCATGTTGCATGTTCTTGAGGCGCCTCACCACCCCGGTGGCCCTTTTCAGGACAATTTTCTGCCTTTTATTGTCCTTACTAAAATATGACTCTGCCAAACCAAACTGAGCACTGAAAGCAAAGAACCACAGGATGTTCAGAATGAACGCTACCTTGTGCACCTCATGAGTTACATCATATCTGTACTGCCAGAATCCAGCACAGGGCCTTGCCCTTAGTAGGTATTTAATCACTGTTTGTCAAATCAAATTGAATTGTGGCTCAGAAACTAGATCTCAAGACTTCAGAGAAGTACCTTTCCCCTTCATTTCTGCATCATTTTCCTTGATCCGTGGAATCCTCTGCAGTGTGACATGGTGGCAAAATCCCAGAAGGCCAGGTTTAAATCTCAGCTCTGCTACCTATTTGCTCTAGGACTGTGAGTAAATCATTTCTTCTCTTGATAGCTGCTTTAGTTGTAAAACAGGGCTAATGTTGCTCACAACGACCTGCCTTATGAGGTGGTTAGGATGAGTGTGTTTTGCAAACATCAAAATTATGAAGTAGTTTGAGGTAGTGGCAGTGTTGAGTTTTTAAAACAAATCATTTTCAGTATTCACATCTTAGGGGTTTCTTGGATGTCTTCCAAAATAGGATCCTGGAATAAAAGGGAGAGTATCACAGCCTTCCTTCTAGGAGTCCTAAACTCAAATATTCTGAAAATAGAATTTTCTAGGGGGCAGCTAAGTGGCTCAGAAGACAGAGCACCAGGTCTGGAGTTGAGAGGACCTGGGTTCAAGTCTGTCTTCAGACCCTGGGCAAGTTGTGCAACTCTAATTGCTCAGCCCTTGCTGCTTTTCTGGCTTAGAACTGCATATGAATATATCATTTCTTTAAACTGCTCCCCTACTTAAAAAAGTTCAATAAATCTCCATTACCTATATTTAATGAAGTCCAGGGACACCTTTTTATGCTTCTTTTATTCTCACTTTTAGGCACAGTGCCTACCCATGGTTCTAGAGGAACAAATATTTGTTTATATATCGGACTTATCCAATATTGTACAAATGGAGCCAGATTTTTTTTCCCCTCTGAGTCACTGCTTAGGAAGCAGTTAATTCTTCCAGGCCATCTGAGGATCATTTAGTTCTTTGAAGTTATAATTCACTAAATGGTCCCCTGGGAACCTCGATGAGTTCCAGGGAAGCTCTTAAAGGAGCTACCCAGAGAATCGGTAGGCCTACAGAGAGTTGGGTGTCCTATCTAGTTCATTACCCCAGCCCCTCAGAAAACACTTCCATTTTCATTCAGCAAAACTGTACAAATGAGTGGAGCTGGGACTAACCCTAATCCAAAATCCAGGTCATTGGCTTCTATTTATGCTTTATGTAAGGAAATGTCCCACAATTAGGTGTCAAAATAAATTGGGCTGTCTCCCAAGTACTCAGTTCTCTTTCAACATTGGCTTTCAATCAGATGCAAAACTAATTATTATTTTTTAAAATTTAGAATATTTTTCCATGGTTACATGATTCATGATCCCCTCCCCCTGCTCTTTCCTCCCCTCTCCCAAAGTTGACAAGCAGTTCCACACATATCATTGTTCAAAACCTATTTCCATGTGCATAACTAATTCTTAGGAATGTAGTAGAGGGAATTCTTTTTTAGGCATGAGTTAGACTATATGGCCAGAAAAATTCTGTCTAGTTCAGCTATCCTGTGATTCTTTGATGCCTTCTTCATACCTCGTCCCCTAATTAAATCCTTTAAGATCACATTCCATCTTTTCCAGGTTACCTTCTCCAGCTATTCCAACTAACATTGACCTCCATCTCCTCTGAACTCTTTCCCCACTTATTCTCCTTTCCTATCAGTCCTAGAAGTTCTCAAACCCCAACTTCCTTAAAATACAACTTTACTAATTTTCTCCATTACTCAAAAAATTTCAACAGCTCCCCATCGCCTAAAAGGATAAAATTCAGATTCTTTATCTTGCCATTTGATTCCTTTCACCTCCAAATTTGGCCCCAGTCTACTTTTGCAGTTTTAGCTCCTACTGATCAGCATAAGATAACAAATTTAGAAGCCTTAGACGCCATCTAGTCCAATACCCTTATTTTACAGATGAGGAAATTGAGACTAAGAAAAATTAAATGACTCGCTCAGGGATGTACAGTTAATAAGTCTCAGAGGCAGGAGCTGAGCCCAGCTCTTCCTGATTCCAAGTTCAGCACTTGATCTACTAGACCACACTACCTCTTAAGTCTTTGTTTGAGTCATATTGGTCTTTTTGTTTCCCAGATAGTAAATGATAGTGAGAGTCAGACTGGTCCCAGGTTAGGACAGTGGTTGGTCAAGATCAGAACAGACAGATGTCAGGGTTGATGACTGGGATAGATTTGAGGTCAGATGGAATATAGGCCAAAGCTGGTATTGGAGAAGTCATTAGAGCAAGATCATGAGATCCCAAGACTGAAAACAACAAGAGATCTTAGGGATCATCTAGTCTGACCTGCTCATTTTGAAGAAGAGAAAATTAAAGCCCAGAGAATCAAGTATATATCCTTGAACTCAAAATCCAGTGTTTTTTCTATTACCCCATGCCACTTCTCTAATTAGAGAAAATAAAGAGACCAGATACAGAAATGGAAGACCCCTGGGCCACACAGTACCTTTGGGACTTTAGGAAAAGGCACTCCAGGACTCTGGATAGCTCCCTGGGGAAGACCTTCTCAGTGCTGCAGGATGTCCAGAGCTTTTTAAATTATCAGAGCTTCTTCTACAGTCTTACTTTATTCTTCATCATGCTGGCAATGTGCTATAGCAGAAAGATCACTAACCCTGCTGTCAAAGGACATGGGTTCAAATACTGCCTCTGACACTTAGTAAGTCAACTTTGACCAGGCCAGTTAACCTCTCCCCATCTCATTTTCCTCTTTTATAAAATGAGGCACTTGGACTAGATGATCTCACAGGTCCCTTCTATATCTATGTTAGCATATAATTGAATGTATTTTAGAAACTGTTTCAAATCCCTCATTTTACAGATGAATCAACCCTGAGACTGAGAGATTAAATTATTTTCTCCCCAAACACATGACCAGTAACTGGCAGGGCTAGAGCTAAGACTCTGGCATCCTGGGTCCTGGTCCAATGGCCTTTCTGCTCTAACATTTTATGGCAGACTTGGCTCTCAATACACCCAGGAAACCATTCTCAACCACAAAAAAGTGCTTTTGGTTTCTGCATTCCTTTAGAGGAGTATGTCTCATGTTTTATTTGGGATTTCTACAAGTATATCCATAAGGACATGTTTTATTAAAGAGTAGGACAACTGCTGGAGGAAGGACTTCAACTTTCTCATCTTCTAAGGGAAGAGACTTTTCTCTTTCCTAGAACAAGGGCAGCATCCTGACCTGGAGTTGGGACTTAACAATAGCCCTCATTTTGGCCTTTAACTAATATAATAAACCAATTTCTATTGTTATATGAGTGGTATAGGTAACTCGTTTTCCTAACAATATTAAAAGCTTCTTGAGAACATCTTAGATATCCCTTTGTCTCTCTCATCATGCCTAATTCACTACTAAACACACAAAATGTCTTAAAATATATTTGTTGAGTTGAATTAAGTATGAAACCTAGAAACCTGTCTAGTAGGCTAGATGATGTTCTTCATCTTCGGTTCAATCGGGGGAACATTAATTAAAAACAAGACATTATATCTGGACTTGAAAATCCAAAAAGCCAAAGACAACCAAAGAAAATTAATCCAGCACCTGCCTTTAAGGAGTTTAGGGCCTCTATCTTGCACACAATATGTATACAGATTAATATAATCCAAGACAGAGCAAAGGAGAGATCAAAGTGCCCCAGGAAAAACTGAGCAGGGAGAGATCACTTTTAGCTGGGAAGATCAGGGTGATAAATGAACTGAGCCTTGAAGGAAAACAACAAAAAAAATGGAGAGGCACTGTGTTGTAGACATGGGGTAGAATCTGCTTGTTCAGGTTAAGACTTGCATTGGAAGAATCAACAAACAAACTTTACTTGATGTCTGCCATGTTATGTTGTGTTATGAGGCGTCTAACTTTAGTCTTTCTTTGTGTCAGAGAAATAAGCTGAAATGAGTTCTCAATAATGGAGGTCTTCAGGAAAGATAAAGGCTAATAGACATCTGAAGGACATAACTACTTTGTGATGACACTGCAAGCTTTGGGTTCCTTGGGTCTTCTCTTCCACTCTCTCCTCTAGCTGTAAGGGGATAGGAGAGGCTATTTCAGAGAGAATTTGCAACCAAAAAGGTGGAGTGGTCCAAGGCAAATCAACAAGCATTTATTAAGCACATCCTATGTTCCAGGCAGGGGCAGCTAAGTGGTACAATGGATAGAGTCAAGAAGATTTGTCTTTGTAAGTTCAAATCTAGCCTCAGACACTTACTAATTGTGTGTGACTCTGGGCAAGCCATTTAATCTTGTTGCCTGTTTCCTCATCCAAAAGACGGGCTGGAGAAGGAGAAGAAAATGGCAAACCACTCCGGTACCTTTGCCAAGAAAACCCCAAGTTGGGTCATGACTAAAAAATTACTAAATAACACCAACAAATGGTCCAGGCGCCATGATAAGCACTGGCCAACTCAATGGACCTTCAGGGAAGCGATTTTCCCCTCTAGCACTCTCTTTTCTTCTCTGCTGAGGGTACCAGGACTTTTGAACTCCATTCCTGCAGGAGTAGGAAAGGGACTGGTGTCTTCCACAGGGCAACCAGCATGTATGCTGGCCTAGATATGTTTAAAGTTTGACCTCAAAACTCTTAAGCTTTTGCTTTGTGTTTCCTTAGAATAGGTGACTGAGTGATCTTGAAGTGGACATTTCCAGTCCTGGAGGTAGCATTGAGTTTGAGACATGGGGTCTCCTATTCCAGTAATCATGCACTGCCTGCTGTATTTTAGAAGTTCCTGCTTACCACAATGGCTCTCCTAGAAGAAGAGGACCACCGGCAGGGGGATGAGTACAACCTTTGGCCTGGCTTGACAGAAGACTTGGACCCAGGGAGAATTGTTTGGACAGCGTGGTGTGAGGTGAAGGTTAATATCTATTCAGTAGTTCCTCAAACTTAATATTTTGATGTTTTATAGTAGTTATAAGTTACTGTTGCTGCCTACTTAAGTCTTTTGTCAACAGAGACTTGTGAGCTTTTTGTGTCAAGCATTTCTGTGTGTGTGTGTGTGTAGGAAATGAATATTTTCTATACTGGATCTACACTGTTCACTGAGAATTTTTCTACTTCTTTCCCAACCCCCACAACAGACATGAGTGAAATCTAAGCTTTAATGATTCTAACTAGGGGTCTACTGTGAAGATATAAGGAGTCATGGAATCCAAAGACCAGATTCAAAGTCATAGAATTTTCTAAGATCCAGACGTGCCCAGTTCATGCATTGTTCAGTTGTTTTTCAATCATGTCCAATTTTTGTGACCTCATTTGAGGTTTTCTTGGCAAAGATACTGAAAGAAACTGGAACATAAGTTGAGAAGGAAGTACAAACGAGTAGGACAGTTTTGAAAGTGATGCATGTGGGACATCTAGATAGCTCAGTGGAGAGCCAGGCCTAGAGATAGGAGGCACTGAGTTCAAAAAATCTGCCCTTAGATACTTCCTAGCTGCATGACCCTGGGCAAGTCACTTAACCCCAACTGCCTAGCCCTTATTGCTCTTCTGCTTCAGAACTGATACTTAATATTGATTCTAAGACAGAAGGTAAGGGTTTTAAAAAAACTTTTTAAATTAAATTTTTTCTGGAACTTGCCGAGAATATCCTCTATGACTATCACATAAGGAGTTATTTTTGTGTTTACCATTATCAGTGAATCTTGTCCCATCTTAAGATACACATGGGAGACAAGTTTTTTTTAAATTATAAAACAAGGGGGCAGCTGGGTAGCTCAGTGGATTGAGAGCCAGGCCTAGAGATGGGAGGTCCTAGGTTCAAATCTGGCCTCAGACACTTCCCAGCCTTGTGACCCTGGGCAAGTCACTTGACCCCCATTGCCTACCCTTACCACTCTTCTGCCTTGGAGTCACTCCAAGACAGAAGGTAAGAGTTTAAAACAATTATAAAACAAGAAAAAAACCATTGTCGGGCTCAGGATGGCTGAGCTCTTGCCCTCCTCCTATCTTGTCTATCAGCTCTACACACATACACGCATGGATTGTGGGTGTAGCTAGTGGTACAGAGGATGGAGTTCTGGGCCTGGAATCAGGAAGACTCCTTTTCTATCTTGGAAGAGATACTTAGTATTGGTTCTATGACAGAAGGTAAGGCATTTTTAGAGAGAGAGAGAGAGAGAGAGAGAGAGAGAGAGAGAGAGAGAGAGAGAGAGGGAGAGGGAGAGGG
>NC_058131.1:180454470-180470001 GCF_016433145.1 Gracilinanus agilis | reverse complement strand
GGGGGGGGAGAGAGAGGGAGAGAGAGAGAGAGAGAGAGAGAGAGAGAGAGAGAAGAGGGGGGGGAGGGAGGGAGGGAGGGAGAGAGACTTATCCCCAAATCTTAAACCGCCAGTGACAAACCCCTAAACCAAGGTCTTGGTTGATTAAAGAGGTCTTGTGCCAAGTAAACCATGCTGCCATGTGAGGCTACTATCTGAATGATTCATCCAAACTTGGTCCCCAACCTCCTCCCCAACCTCCCTTTTCTGGTTTCCCTCAGCAAAGTTTACAAATTTGATGAGTATCAATCAGGACAGATGGATATGAGAAGAATCTTATGCTACAACAGGCATTGAATTTTTTCACCATATAATTCTGTTAATCAAACTCTTTTGGTTCCTTAATACTTCTAGGGTCAAACAGGGGTGCAGTAGATAGAGCACTGGGCTTGGAATCAGAAAAATGAATCTTTATGAGTTCAAATCTGGCCTTAGACACTAGCTATGTAATCCTAGGCAGGTCATTTACCTTATTTTCCTCATCTATAAAATGAACTGGAGAAAAAAATAGCAAGCAACTCCGTTATTCTTTGTCAAGAAAACCCCAAATAGGGTCACAAGGAGTCATGTCTGAAAAACAACTGAACAACAAAAACAACCACAAATACAAAATTCTCTGCTTGGCATTTAAGGCCTTTCCAAACTACCTTTCCAGACTTAATACTTAATAATCAGTCTCTTAATTTGATGGATGCCCTTTCTAATATGTAGTACCCAGAATTATTCAAAAATTTCAAATGTGGTATCAATCAGGATACCATGAGCTCTACTAGTCTTTCTGCTGTTCTTCCCTATGTCCCACCTCCCTGCCTTTGCTCAGACGATTCCTTAACTCCATCCCTCCACGCATGAATGCATTTTCTTCTCATCTCTGCTTCTTACAACCTTGTTTCCTTCTAAATTCAACCAGAGTTCCACCATCTATGTGAAGTTTGAATCATCCTCTCCAATGTTGCATTTATGCATTTATATTGTATATGCTTAAGTATGCATATTATATCTTTGCTGAGAGATTATAAACTCTCTGGTAACCTCCCCCCTTTTTTTGGAATCTTCTGTGTCTGGCATATAACAAGTCCTTAAGAAATAGTTAACAATGAAAACAGCTCTGGATTTTGAGTCAGAGGTCTTGGGGTTTGATTCCTGTATCTGCTATGTACTGTCTGTTACCTCTGGTAAATCATTTCTCTAATCCTGTTTTTTTTTCTGCAAATTAAGTGAAAATGTTAATATGTTTTTTAACTAAAGTTCCTTCAGCTCTAAATCAGAAATTCCTTTGATCAACAGTCGGAGATGTAAAAGGGATTCTCGTAGAAGTTGGACTAGTCTTCAGTTCCTTTCTACTTTCATAATTCTCTAGGAGGGTCCACTGGGAGGCTATAGTCCCTTTGAAGTTTGCCCTGATTGATACCACATCTGAAATTTGTGAATAATTCTGGGTACTACATATTAGGAAGGGCATCCATTGAAAAGCTGAAGACTGACCAGGACTGTGAGAAGTCTTGAGATAATTTCATATAAGGACTCGTTAAAGGAAATAAGGATGTTTAGTCTGGAAGAGAAGACTTGGAGGAAGAAAGAGATTTCCTTCTGTCAACTCTATATATTTTGTCTGTATCTAGTTATTTATATATTTTCCTCCCACGTTAGAATTCGAGCCCCTCCAAAAGAGGGATTACCTTTTTTTATATTCCCGTTGTTTAGCACATACTAAGCAGCTAGATGGATAGAGTGCCAGGCCTGAAGTCAGGAAGATTCATTTTCCTGAGTTCTAATCTGGCTTCAGACTCTTACTTGCCGTGTCACTTAAGTCACTTAGCCCTGTTTACTTTGGTTTCCTCATCTATAAAACAAGCTGGAGAAGGATATGGCAAACCCCTCTACTATCTTTGTGAAGAAAACCCCAAATTGGATCATGAAGAGTAGGACATGACTGAAATGACTGGATAGCAACAAAAGTACTAATTGGATGTTTGCTGATATCACAAATCTCTTTAAGTATCAGAACGCATGTCATGTGGAAGAGAAATTAGATTTAAGATTATGAAACTACTTGGTGCTAAAGGATTTTAGAATCCATCCAGTTCCACTTTTTCATTTTACAAATGAGGGAAACCAGGCCTAGAGAAAACTTGAGTTTCAAGCTCAGGACCAATTTCAAGCACAGGATTCCAAATCTTGGGTTCTTTTCATTAAACTGTACTGATGTGGTTTGTTGTATAGAATTGTTTTCAAAAGCCTGCATATCCCTTATATTTCTTTTTTTTTCCTTTTTAAGACTCTTACCTTCCTGGTAAAGAATTGGAAATTGAAAGAATGCCTGTCAATTGGTGAATGACTAGACAAATTGTGGTACATGTGGGTGATGGAATACTATCATGCTAGAAGAAACAATGAGTGCAATGATTTTTTTTTAAGCTGCAAAGACCTACATGAACTGATGCAGAGCAAAATAAGCAGAACCAGGAGAACATTGTACACAGTAACAGCAATATTATATGATGATCAACTGTGAAAGATGTAGCTACTGTTGGCAGTACAATGATCCAGGACGATTCTGAAGGACTTATGACAAAGAATGTTATCCACCTCCAGGTGGGGTGGAGGGAGAGAGAGCAAGAACATGAATCATGTAATCATGAAAAATTTTTTTTTCTAAAAAATAAAAAAAATAAAATAAAAAAAGAAATTTTATCTTAAGAGATTACTTGGCTTAGTTGTGTTTCATGTGAAACATTCTGCAAACACATTTTTTACTTTACCTCTTGTTGCTGTTTCAGAAGGCAATATAATTCATAATCTTCCATTGTCTTGTCCCATAAAGTTTTATGAATTTTATATTTTAAACTTGTGTTGCCTGTAATATCCATGGCAGGGAGAGCATTTATTTATTTATTTACCTGTTTATCCATTCATTCATTCATTCACTCATTTATTTATTTATTTACTTGTTTTTGGCAGGTGTAGTTTTTGGGACATTATGACCTCTTGGTTATGGTGATTACTTCATATCAGTTGAACATCTGTAGGAAGTGATGATAGTTTATGTTGATATCTTTTACTTTATCTATTTCCCACAGTTCCACATCAAAATTTGTTCAAACAGGTCAGCTTTGACTTGCTGCAATTGCAGACCATTATCTTTTTGCCTTTATATTTTCTACAAGTTCGGGGTCAGTTTTTATCCTTCCATTAGGTCAATAGTATGACTTACACAGATAGATTTGGAAATTACTCCCACATCAATAACCAGTAATTTCTGGTCTTTTAAGAAACTGTCAATTTCATTTTTGCATTGTTGTTCAGTGTCTAGAATGTCCAGTCTTCCATCTTTCTTCATGAAGAAGATGTTTATTATATTCTGAGGCTTCAGTATAGGCTTCATAGAGCAGTGACTGGCACAGGGTAAATGGGAATTTGCTCTAGGGTACAAATACATGAGTTTGGACTAGTGAAGGGAGTGCTTTCTTAGTGCAAGCTTCCATACTTTTTCCCTGAAGTGAGCTTATCCCAGGACTCTCTGTATGATGAGCCACTTCTTCTAGAAGGACTAAATCTGTTATGGGACTATCTTCTGTCTCCTACTCCCACTGCCCTAACCTTAGTACCACACTTGCCTCTCAGTGGAAATTGCCCCAGGCACTGTTTTACTTACTTAATCCTGCTCTAATTCTATAAAGCTGTCATCTTGCTTCTTAATCCAGAACTAGATTTTCAAATAAGTGTGTGTATTTATATATATATATATATATATGTATGTGTGTGTGTATATGGACATATATGCAGATATATTCAGATATACTAACAAATATATTAATAATAGATTATACATGTATTTATAATATATTTATGTTATATTTTTATATATTATAAATTATGTATATATTAGCATTTCCCTAGTAATCTTCTTTGCAAGGAAGTTACTAAGCATTATGGGATATATGGACTTGGCCTGGAAGGTAGTTCTTATTCTCTGCATCAGAGGGTGATGTATGAGCTACTGTTATTATCACGGTAGTCTTTTTGCTCCTTCTTGTTCTGAGCATTGGTGAGGAAAGGTAAGCAATGGCTTCATGAAGTGAGGTCTTGTTGCCTTTAGGTTCATGATGAAAGCACTTCTGATTCCTTTATTTGCCTCTCCAAGGAGAACCTGTGAATCATCCTTTCATCTAAGTGTCATTTTTCAAATATCTTTTGGTGTAATTTAAAGTGAGAATGTCCGTATTAATATAATTCAGTTTCTCTAGAAGTATGACAGCTTGTTGATTGTAGGATGAGAATCTCTCATTTAAATAAAGTATTAACAGCTAAGTTAATATTTATAGACTTAAGTAAAAACCTCACAATTGTATGATTCTTAGCACCTTCTGTTGCCTTTTCTGCCACTTTATATCTTGACCATAAAAGAACCATGGAGAACTAAGGGTCCATTAAAATGGTTTCTTTGTTTCATGGATTGTCAATAAATTCATTATTTATGTGTGACTTACCACTTGAATGACCTTAGACAAGTCACTTAACTTTACTAGTACTTCCTTTTGTCATCTTTAAAATGAAGGGGAGGGGGCAGCTGGGTGGCTCAGTGGATTGAGAGTCAGACCCAGAGATGGGAGGTCCTGGATTCAAATTTGACCTCAGACATGTCCTAGTTGTGTGACCCTGGGCAAGTCACTTAACCCCCATTGCCTAGCCCTTACCACTCTTTTGCCTTAGAACCAATACCCAGTATTGATTCTAAGACAGAAGGTAAGGGTTTAAAAAAATAAAGATAAAATAAAATGAAGGGGATTGGACTAGATGACCTTTGAGGTCTCTTCCCACGTAGATATTATAGCCTAGTGGGCAGCCTACTGATGGTGAACTTTGTTTTAGAACTGATACTAAGTATTGGTTCCAAGGGAGAAGAGTAGTAAGGGCCAGTTAATTGGGATTAAGTGACTTGCCCAGGGTCACATAGGTGGATGTCTCAAATCTGAGGCCAGATTTGAACTTAGAACCTCTTTTCTCCAGGACTGGGTCTCTATTCACTGAGCCACCTAGCTACCCCAATGAGCTTTTCTGTATTTACCAAGTACATGCTTTTATAATCGACCCAGTCTTTTGCTGGGATCCCATTGGAGACATTTCTAGCATGGGAGGACCTACTAGAGATTGTCCTGGGCTGCATGGCTTCTTGTTCATGAATATAGCCCTCTGTAGTAGTAAAAGCAATTTGGTATTTATTTAGAAGGAAGAAAACAAAAATTTTTTAAGTATTTATTGTGTGCCAGGCTCTGTGCTAAGTACTTTATGACTTTTGGTCCTCTCAACAATCCTGTGAAGCGGGTGTTATTATTTTGTGCACATTACCATTGGAGGAAACTAAGACCAAGAGAGCTTAGATAACTTGCCCAGGGTCATGTAACTAGCAAGACGGGCTTCAATCTTGAGTCTTCCTGACCCCAGGCTCCAGGCTCTATCTCTTGTACCATTTTGTTGAGAGAGCAAAGGAAGGTGGGATCATATTTAGATGGGGGGGGGGATGTTGTTGGAGAGAATCAGGTAAAGCATCCTTATAGGATTTACACCTGGGACCAAGGAGATACTGGAGCTAACTTGAACTGACTCAGGGGAAGCAATAGTTAAATTTCCAGTGTGAAGGTTTACACCTCAGAAATCTGCAACCACAACGAGTCAACAGCCTCCTAAGTCTCCTTACCTCCCGGGTATATGTGTCCAGTCCATCCTGCTGGCTACTGCAAGACTGATCTTCCTAATATTCTGCTTCTCAGTTCTCTGCTCCAGGACCCACAAGATCTATTTACCTCAGCTTAGATTTCAGAGTTGCCATTGAAGTTGGGAGGAGTAGCAAAGTTAAAATTCTTCAGCTACATAGAATTCAGAATAAGGTGAAATGTGACACCTCCCCTACCTCAGTCTAAGGTTAAAATGAGTGTGCTCATTCACTGACATTGGAATTTAGTCGAGAACATCTTTTTCCTCACCTGCTACCCAATCTTTAATTCTTGAAATTTCGGTTCTACCATCTACCAACGTTTCTTAGGTTTGATTGTGCTTCTGGTCTCTACCTACTCTCCTTTATGGATTTTGCTATAATTTGACCTCATTCTGCCATGTAATCTGGACTATTTCTTCAGATGTCCCTTTGTCTTCTGATCCAAGAGTTGTGTGAGTAACTTTTGAGCAAACTTTTGTTTGCTTATTAGAGGCTTTTGTCCCATATCCTTGTCCCATCAACTGCCCTGAAATGTCCTAGATGAAATTGCCCCTCCACTCTCACCTTGAGAAAGCGTGGTCAAGGCCATGCACCTTGTGTAGCTGTGTTCCCTTGCCAGGACCTGGGGTGGGGATAGTATATGGTTTGGACTTTAGGTATTTTTTTTTTTAGGAACCTGAGGAAAATTTTTATAAAAGTTAGATGAGACAGACCACTGGTAATTACTGGATGGGAATAGAAAGGAGTATACATGTTCTCAATTACATAAGGCACCTTAACAAATTTTGACCTTGTGCTATGGCATAAAAACCTCACCAACAAATGCATAAATGCAGCAATACTAAACATATCATTTATGGACCATGGCACAATAAAAATTATATTTGGTAAATGGATTTTGGGGCAGCTGAGTGGCTCAGTGGATTGAGAGCCAGGCCTAGAGACTGGAGGTCCTAGGTTCAAGTCCGGCCTCGGACACTTCCAGCTGTGTGACCTTGGGCAAGTCACTTGACCCCTACTGCCCACCCTTACCACTCCTGGGCCAAGGACGGTCCCTAGCCCTGATGAAAAAAGGAGGAGGGTTGGGCGTGGGGCTAGCAACCCCACCCTGTAAAAACTACATCGGCTAAAGAAACTGCAACCTAAAGTAGGGGCAGCTGGGCTAGCTCAGTGGATTGAGAGCCAGGCCTAGAGAGAAAGGTCCTAGGTTCAAGTCCAGGCTCAGACACTTCCCAGCTGGGTGACCCTGAGCGACTGTGTGTCCCTATGCTCCTAGAATGGAGTCCCAGGATAAAAATAAAATGGATTTTAGGTATTGATAATAACATTGGGTTTAGAGTCAGAGATTCAATCTTCCCTGCCTTCAGACACTTATCAGTTGTATGACCCTGGACAATTTCTTCAACTCTCTCATCTTTCTCATATGTAAAATGGGGATTATAATTTGTAGTTATCTCCCAAGTTTGTCATAAAACTCAAATGAGAATATGCAGGAAAAGTGCTCTATAAAATTAGTTATTAATATTATTAAAATCCTAGCTACGACATGTGTTTGAATCCTAGATCTACCATTTAGTGATTTTGTGAACTTGGGCAAGTCAAATTACCCTCTATGGTCCAAAGTTTCCTTGATTGTAAAATGAGGGTTAGACTAGGTGGCCCTTAAATTCCTTTTCTGGCTCTAAGTTTATAATGATATGACTACTGTTCTTCAGAAACTTTCTTTTGTAGCCTGGTTCTATAGACTTTGGTGTCATATACAACAGGCCATCAAGGGAGTTTGAAGTTTAAACCTTAAAAGCAGGTCTCTCACCACTGATTCTTGGATGATGCACAGTGATTTTGATACCACTTGCATCCAATGCCTGGGTGGTCTTTCTCCTGACAACACATCCTGTCTGCTAAGTCCCAGGGATTGGGGAGAAGGTGGAGAGGAAAGGGAGAAATGAAAAGATATGTCTTTTTTTCTCTTGTGCCTTTTCTGTTTCTGATGAATAGCTGAGCAAAATTATTTAAGTTTCCTGTGGCTACTTCCTTAAACATCTAGAGAAGGGAGAAGGAAAGGCCCTCAGTACCAGCTGCATGCTGGGAAAGAAAAGATTTGTAATCCCCATACAGAAATTGTTCCCCCCAGGTTTTTTTTTTTTTTATCCTGGGACTCCATTCTAGGAGCATAGGGCCACAGCCAGTAGGCAATGGGACACACAGTCGCTCAGGGTCACCCAGCTGGGAAGTGTCTGAGCCCGGACTTGAACCTAGGACCTTTTCATCTCTAGGCCTGGCTCTCAATCCACTGAGCTAGCCCAGCTGCCCCTACTTTAGGTTGCAGTTTCTTTAGCAGATGTAGTTTTTACAGGGTGGGGTTGCTAGCCCCACGCCCAACCCTCCTCCTTTTTCATCCGGGCTAGGGACCGTCCTTGGCCCAGGAGTGGTAAGGGTTCCCCCCAGTGCTTGATGTATATTAAGTTTGCTTCCCTGACTAATTTTTTCACTTTCATGAGAGCAGAGACAATGTTTTATGTGCGTCAGAATGATGTTGGGAAAGCTCCTTGACAAAGAATGAGATTACACTTTTAGCCCTATTTCTGCTTTACCCCTGTGTGTCTTGGGTTAAGATTTGGGATCAGAGTGGTGCCATCTGTAAAATCCAGAAATTGTTCTATATAGGATCTGAAATCCTTTCTAACCCTAGATATATGAACTTATGATAGGTGAGAGATGACTGGAAAGCAGTCTGTGTGAGAGTAGAGACAGGCAGAGAAGTGATGTAGTAGATAGATAGAGTTAGGAAGACTTTAGCTCTAGTCCTTTCTTAGTAACTCTAGGCAAGTCACTCAGCCTCAGTTTCCTCATCTTTAAAATAGAGATGATAATAGTGCCCATTTCCTATTTCCCAAAGTTATTGTGTAAGGATGTAATGAGGTAACAGTTGCAATTTACTTTGTGAACCTTAAAGCACTACATAAATGCTAACTATTATTGTAGGTGATGTGGTATAGTGGGAAAAGTTCTATATTCAGTCAGGAAGGCTTGAGTTTGAAGCCTTTAGTTAGCTGGGTGACCACACACAAACCATTTAACCTGAGTTTTCTCTTCTAAAGAATGAGGGGGTTGGGCTTAATGATGGTTTAAATCTATGATCTCATGATCTTCTACTCAATGGTGACTTTCTATCTCTTCTCTATATATCTGGTACTTATATGTTCTTTCTCCCTCATTAGAATATGAGTTCTTTGAGAACAGGAGCTGCTTTTGTATTTAAAAAAAGAGTCCTTACCTTTGATCTTAGGGTCAATTCTGTGTATTTGCTTCCAAGGCAGAAGAGCAGTAATGGCTAGGCAATGGGGTTAAGTGACTTGCCTACCTAGGAAATGTCTGAGTTTAGATTTGAACTCAGAAACCCCCATTCTTAGACCTAGCTTTCAACCCACTGAGCCACTTAACTATCCCTCTCCACTTTTGCTTTAAAAACAAAAACAAAAACAAAAACCCTTCCATGGTCAGCCTAGTACTTGATACACATCAAGGACTTAAAAGCTTGATAACTAATGATTAGAATAGGCCAGAGGAGAGATTATGAATTCCTGAACTGGAATTATGGCAGTAGGGATGGAGAGAAGGGGGAAGAATTCTAAGAGATACCATGCAGGGAAAAAAATAGCAGCTGGCTGAATTTTGGAGTGAGAGAATGAAAGATCACTTGGACTGTATGGTTAACATTACACTAGATGACCTGTAAGGTCCCTCACTTAGAGCTACAAATCCTTAGATTCCCCTTAGGGGAGGTGGGGTGTGAATTTAACATCCTGGAAAGAGTATTCATTGGCTGTAGACTCAGCTCTAGGCTCTCATCTTGTCTCTGGCACAAGCTTTGTGACTTTTGGGCAAGTCACTTCCCTGGGCCCCAGCTTCCTCATCTTGAGAGGGCGGGATTAGAATGACTTTTGAGGTCCCTTCCAGCTCAGCATCTGTGATCCTATGATCTTGCATTGTTTCAGTCTTATCTATACACACATACATAAGTGTATGTGAATGTGTATGTATGTATTTATGGATGAAGTGGGTAGGGACCCCTCCTCTCCTCCATGTATACTCCTTGAAGGTAAGGACTGTTCATTTCTGTCCTTGTATCCCCAGTGCCTGGCACGGTCCCTCACCCTCAGCGGGAGCTAACCAAATGCTAGTTGCTCCATTAGGACTAAGGTCTTTTTCAGCTCTAACATTCTGTGGAGTCTCCCTACGTCTCTCGACCCTCAGTTGTTCCCCCAAACAAGACGGTCGTTGTAGAGCAGCCCAGTACCTAGACAGTTGCTCCTTCAAAGGGGCGTTCAGCCCAGCTCGACTTGACTCATCTTCCCAAACCCCGCGCCCCCAGGAAAAAAAAGAAAAGCAAAGAAAAAGATGCCTCCGATGACAATCCAAGGGGTGGATGTTCTGGGAGCTCCTGAGCCGCCACTCCAGCAGCCCAGCATTGTCTGAGAGGGAGGGGAGAAGCCCCGCCTCCCGTTCCCCTCCTGGGGAGGGGGGGAGAGTGGAAAGAAAAGGGGGCGGAGAGGCGAGGGGCCGCCTAGCCAATGGGGCTGCAGAAGGCAGCGGCCAGCCGTGGCTGGATTGGAGCTGGGGGCTCCATCAATCAGGGAGGGGTGGAAGCGGGGGAGGGCGGTGGCCCCGGCGGCTGGTGAGATCCTCCCTGCTCTGTCTCCCCGAAGCTGGCCCACGAGCCCTCCCGGGGACTGATGGGCTGGACCTGCCGGGGAGGCGACGGCTGCCGCGTGGACCGGAGTGAAGTCCGCAAGGGCTGTCCCCCAGGGGTAGCCCGGCGCCCCCAAGGTTGCCCCTGCTAGCCCCGGGGCGCACGGTAAAGCGGTCTTTGATCCTCCTTCCCCTTTTGGCAGCCTTGCTCTCTCTTCCCCTTCCTCTTGTCTTGGTGCTCTGTGTGTGTCTGTGTCGGACTGTCTCGATGTGTGTCTGTTCGTGTTCCCGTGCAAGCGTGAAGCTGGGCTCTGGGCTCCAGTCCTTCCCCGCGGATCTCCTGCGCTCAGCCCCAGCGAACCATCCCAGGTCCTCAATGCAGCCCGCGCCGAGGTCTCTATCTCTCAAAGTTTAGCATCCCAGCTCCATCTTTGTAGGCACATCCCCTCCATCTCTCCTATTCTCTCCCTCCCGATCCCCAAATGCAAGGAAGTGGAGCATTGTGTGATTGTAGCGCTGCTACTTGCGTGACCCTCTGCTTTGGGGCCTCAGTTCTCTCTTCTGTAAAATGAGAAGGTTGGAGTGTTTGATCTCTCTTTTAAAGGTGCGATTGGGTTTGAGTTGCGCCCATGGGAGGTCCTCCCTTGAGGTCCTGAAAACTACGGGAGTCTAGGCTCTTTCCCTTTGAAACCCTCCAACGGGGTGGCAGGTGCAGTGAGCTGGGCTTCTAGGGGCAGTGCTTAGAGCGGAAAGTACCCAAGATTTGAAGTCGGAGGCCCTCGTTTTTTGCTCTTTATATTAAGTATATGGCCTTACTAATCACTTCCCCTTTCTGTGAGCTTAAGATGAGGGAGCCAGGCTACAGGATTTCTAAGTGGATATTTTTTTCCTGCTTTACATCACTCTGATCCCATTCACAAGGTGGAATAAAAGATCTTGGGGGCAGTGAACTGAGCCTTTCTAGTTGTGCGAATAGATTACATTTCATTAATCTTTTCCTTTCAACAGAACAGCCCTTGGAGGGAGGGAGAAACCCTAGCTAGCCCCCACAATCCCCAGTTTGTTGTCAAGGCCTTTGGGCCAAACATCTCCCTTATCTGGATGTGGGAGTTAAACTCTTGACTGTCCATCCCAGGCTGGTGAGAGGAAACAGTTATGTGGCTTCTTTTAGAAGTGGAGGCAGGACGGGCAGAGGCAGTTCTCTTGTTTCTTTCTTCTCTTTGTTCCTGTGTGCCTGACTTGTACAAAATCTAATTTTAAGTGAAGATTTTTATTTTGCTTTGCTTGTATTTTGCTGAAGTGAAGAAGTCATTTTGTTCTCTGAAACTTATCACTCTTGGTTTCCAGAGTGGGCCTGAAGCTTTAACAGGAGATGGATGGGCCTGGCACCGAATTTCTACTTCTGACAGGAACATGCGAAGCTTTGTGTAGTGGAATGAGCACTCTAATTAGAATCATGGAACCTGAGTTCAAATCTCGACTCTGTCATGGACAGGTCATTTAAATCTTTTTGGGCCTCAGGTTCCTCCTTTGCAAAGTAAGAAGATTGGACTGAATGACTTTCTAAGGTTCCCCCCCCCCCCCAGTCCCAGGTCTATGTTTGTTGAGTTTGTATGTACAGATAGATATTTGACTGAAATTGTGAGATTTGTTGTTGCTTGGGCCGTTTTTCACGTCCAACTCTTCCTGACTCCATTTGGGTTTTTTGGTTTGTTTCTTTTGGCAAAGATATTAGAGTGATTTGTTATTCCCTTCTTCAGCTCATTTTACAGATGAGAAAACTGAGGCAAACAGGGCTAAGTGACTTGCCCACAGTCACACATTTAGAAAATGTCTGAGGTCAAATACTAGAATACTAATGATTACTAGATACTAGAATACTAGTGGATAAGAGCTTTGGCCTTGGGGTTCAACGACTTGGCTACAAAGTTTTTTGGACAAAGATATTGGAGTAATTTGCCATTTTCTTTTCTAGTGGATTAAGGCAAACAAAAGTTTAAGTAACTCGTCCAAGGTTACACACCTAATAAGTGTCTGAGACTGGATTTGAACTTAGGTCTTCCTGACACCAAGCCCAGCACTCTATCCATACTACTTACTGCTTTGTGGCACTTAATGAATATTGGTCAAAGTGAATTGAATTGTCGATCTGGGTGAGCTAGAAGGCTTAGTGTAGTAGGAAGAACACCATGTTTCAATTTGAATACTGGCCCTGCCTCTCTCTAGCTGTGTGATCTTGGGCAAGTCCTGCCACTTCTCTGAAACCATTTCTTCAACCAAAATATGAGGGGACATGTCTATAGGACTTAAGTTTTTTAAAATTTTTTATTAAATGTCTGGTACACTTACTTCACTAGGCACTTGGATGACAGTCATTTATTACTAGAAGAAACAAGGTTGCCATGAAAATAAATGATAGTAATGAGGACAGGTAGGATTAAAAACCCATGATTTAAATTCAGCCAATTGGGCAACATCATAAACCTTCTTTTGGAAGCAAGAACTGTGGTAGAACAACAGGAGTTTAGAGGAGGAAGGGACTTTGGAGATCATTTAATCCAATTCCTTCATTTTACAAATGGGGAAACTAAAGCCCAGAAAGGCTCTCAAATACTCACCTCACACTGTGGCAGAGCCAAGACTGGAATCTGGACCTCATAATTCCCAGAAGGGATTTTGAAATTATATTTTAACCTCTGTGCGTGATAGGGATTAGACAACTTTATTTTATTTGTTCTGGAGGTAGGAGGGGCAATGTTTATTATATGTTACCATTCAGGTAGCTTATTATTAAATGATTATTATTATTTATGTATCTCCTCTAAAGTCCTCTCCTGATGTCTTGTCCTGAGGGTGGAGGTGACCCTGGAAGTTTCAAAGCTATGCTAGTTGAATTTGAGATGGTCCTACCAAAATGAAAAGACTTTGTGAGATTGTATAGTTGCTATGGAGGGAACAGCCCATCTCTTCCTCCTCCTCCTATCTTTCCTGTTTCTAGGTTTAGAACTTCTGAGGAAGCCCATGGGCTCTCTCTGGTGCCAGGTTAAATTTTGCTTTGCCAGTTCCCATAGTCATTTGGCCTTCTAAACAAATCATATTAAAGTATAGATTAATAAAAAGTAATTAACAACTTTGCTAGGCAACAAGGCACTCATGAGTGCCTACTATGTACCAGGGGTGTATGGAGTGTTCAGGGAGGACTAGCCCCTTTGGTGGGAGGGCTTGCTGAGCCCTTTTCAGGGCTGCTCATCACCTTTGGTGTTTACCTGCCACCCAGCTCTCACTATGGATCTAAGAAGCTGTAGCATACACAGCATTAAATCATCTTGGCAGGTGAGCTAAAGCAAGTTGGGGGCAATTGACAGGCCTCACACCTGTTGGTGAATTGTCTACTTCTGATATGTGAAGACTTCTTCTGGGCAGAAGGGGCAGATTTGTTCTAATGGTCAAGAAGGCCATGGAGGAATGGGTGCTCTGGAGCACTTAGACCTTGTTTAGACATCAAAGGTGCCACGGTCATCTACTGCATCTTGAACCATCACCAATTGTCCAGACTTTTGGCTTGCTGCTGCACATTGATGACTGGAAGAGAGTGAGACTGATGACCTTGTGAAACTCTGCCTCTCTTAAAATCCAATTTACACTTGAATCAAAAGATATTACCCATGATGTCACTTTGGGCATCATCCAACCAGCCAACTGGACCAGAATTGCCAAGAACTGGACTAAGTGCTAGAGACATAAAACAAGGCAAAAGATAGTTCCTGCTCTCAAGGAGTTAACAGATTAGAGGGTGAGAAAACAATATGCAAACAACTGTGTTAAAACAAGAAATTATTCTGGTTCATTCGTCTCAGTTCTGTCTCGCTCTTCATGACCCTATTTGGGGTGTTCTTGCCCAATGTGAACTCAAGTCGTCCTGACTCCAGAGGCCCAGTATTTTATTCACTGAATAATAACGTAGTAGAGAATATTTACATTTTATCTTTCAGCTTATCCTGTATTGGCTACAGGAAAACCTGAGTTAAAATTTGGCCTTAAGACACTAACTAGTTGTATGATCCTGGGCAAGTCACTTAACTCTGTTTGCCTCAGTTTCTTCATTTGTAAAATGTTCTAGTATCTTTGCCAAGAAAACCTCAAGTGGGGTCAAGTTGGATATGTTTGAAACAACTGAACAATGTGTTTGAATTTGATAAAACTTGCATTTGGCAGCAGGAACTCATATTCAGTAAATATTCTTATATAATGATACTTATATGAATGCAGGATTTAGAGCTGGCAGAGTTCTTATTGATTATCTCATTACTGCGTAAGGTTTTCTTTTATCTTAATAAGGCAGCTAGGCAGTACAATGGATAGAGTGAGGGACTTGGAGTCAGGAAGATCTGAGTTTGAATCCTGATTTAGACCTTGTGTAAGACACTTAACTTCCCTTAGTCTCAGTTTTTTCATCTGCAAAATGGGGAAAATAAGAGCCCTTACCTCTCAGGGCTACTTATTGTGAGGTTCAAATGAGGTACATGTGTTGCAAACCTTAGGTAAATAACTTTAAGCAAAGAAGCAAAATTTGGATTTTAACCAATGGATTTGCTAATCATTTTCCTTTTTCATGGCCTCTAGTCATAACATAAATATTTAAGCAAAAACTTTTAGAGGATGAGAACTGAGGTGAGTAGAGATGTCATTCTTCAGTGCCTAGCTATGGAATTTCCTTTTGCCACTCTCACTGGAGCTTTAGAATTGGTAACCTGGCCCAGGCCTTACTAAAATACTTCAGGTATCATAACCCATGCAGGATTTTTTTGCACATCTAGGCCTTCAGCTTGATTTTTGTTTTTAGTGGGCTTCATTCCCTTCCTTTTAAGGAACACAACCAAAGGCATCCAAAAAGAGATGAGATCTCAAATGAACAGAGAAACATGAAGTAAGAATGGGTAGAGTTTCTTCCTCTAAGACTTTCCAAGATGGTATCTAGATAGGAAGTACAGCCTTTCCCGGTATACAGACATGGACATTTATACTTCCTAGGCAAGAAGTCTCCCTCCCTCCCTTCTTCCTTCACTCTCATCTTTCCTTCCTTC
>NC_058131.1:180402910-180454196 GCF_016433145.1 Gracilinanus agilis | reverse complement strand
TTCCTTCCTTCCTTCCTTCCTTCCTTCCTTCCTTCCTTCCTTCCTTCCTTCCTTCCTTCCTTCCTTCCTTCCTTCCTTCCTTCCTTCCTTTTTCCTTTCCTCCCTTCTTCCTTCCCTCCCTTCTTCCTTTCCCTGTTTAACTCATCCTTTATTGATCTTTGAGAAAGATGTCTCCCAATAGAGAATGGCTTCTTGTCCCATGTTTTGAGAGGAGAACAATTAGAAGTATGGCCATCTCCAGGCAGTATAGATATGCCAGCTGTGAGCTTGGTACATATCAGACTTTTGCATCCTGGGGCTTTTTGATGTGGTCTAGGTCCTGGAGATAATGGGAAGGAGAAAGCAACACAGGGCTACCTTTAAAGGGCAAGATTCTTGGGCTCTCCCAGGGTATCTCCCTTCATCTAAGTGAATTCCAATTAAGTTGAACATTGAAGGCAGCAGGGATAAGAAGTCCTCAGAGGGCAGCATGCTAAAGTGCAAAGAGCCCCGGGTTACAGTCCCAGCTTTGTTGCTTATTGGCCGTGGCCTTGGGCGAATCTTTCTGTGACCTTGGTTTTGCTTCCTTTGGAAAATGAGGGAATTGGACCTGCAGCTCTTGGGTCCCTGCCTTCCTGCTCTCTATTTTTTCCCTATTTATCCTGTTTGTTGCCCACCTACCTATTGCTTAAGTGACGGCCCTGATGGCGATAGTGCCAATGCTAAGCCCTTGCATTTGGGAGAGTTTGGTGCTTTCATAGTTTCTTTGCAGAGGCCAAGCAAGAAAAGGATGAGTACAGGAATTAGTATGTGAGGACTTTGTTAGCCTAAGGTACAGCAGCCCTGTTTTGTTTGCTGTTCTAATTCCTTGCATAGAGAACATTTTCCCAAAGTTCTCTGGGACATTTCTGAAAAGGACTTCATCATGGTTTGTTCTGGGTGGGGGAAACCACAGGTATAGTGGAAAGAGAGCCAGGTTTGGCATCTAAGAAGAGGCTTTGTGGCAGTCAGAGGAATCCTGACTGATTCTAGAGGCAGAGGGCTTTGCCTTAAATTCCACCTCTGATACTTTCTGTGAGATTTTGGACAAGTCCTGGGCCTCAGTTTCCTCATCTGTAAGAATGGGTTAAACTCAACAGCTTCTAAGTTCTTGAATCTGGGGTCCTATAAAGGTGAGCCTTGAGGTCCCTTCCATTTCTAAGTCTATGAATCTAAAAGGTGACCTGGCTCAAATCTCAGCTCTAATTTACTAGCTGTGAAACCCAGGACAAATTACTAAGGACCTCAGTTTTCTCTTCTGAATAGTGGAGCTAATAATGGTTGTACCATCTGTCTCATAGGGTTTCTGCGAGGTTAGTGCTTTGTAAACTCTAGAGCACTTTAGAAAAGAGAACCTTTAGGTTTGGGTCTTTTTGGACACTAGCTAGTGGTGGAACTGGATCAGCAATCCTGAATCTCAGGCTGGGGCATGGACCTCTTTCTTCCCTTAATACAATCTACAATCCAATTAAACTGGCTTTTTTGTTATTCTTCATATGCAACATTTCATCTTCTTTCTTGTCTTTCTATTGGGACAATTAGGTTGGACAGTGAATAGAGCACAGGGCCTCAAGTCAAGAAGATTCATTTTCCTGAGTTAAAATCTGGCCTCAGATTCTTACCAGATGGAAGATCCTGAGCAAATCACTTAACCCTTTTTGCCTTAGTTTTCTCATCTATAAAATAATCTGGAGAAGGAAATGATAAACCACACCAGTATTTTTGCCAAGAAAACTCCCAATGGGGTCATGAAGAATTAGACATGACCAAAAAGGCCTGAATAACCTTCCATCTCTATGCCTTGGCATTGACTCTTGCCCATGCCTAGGATATATTTCCTTTGCATTTTTGTCTCTTAAAAATCTATAATTTCATTCAAAGCTCAGCTCAAGCTCTGCTTTCCTTTGATACCTTTGTTGATTCTCCCTCTTCCCAGCAGTTAGTACTTCCCTCCACCCTAAAATTACCTTGTATAAATGCTTATCGGGATCCGAGTTGGTTCTCCTGAAACCCCTTGAGGGCAAGGACCATTTGTTTTATTTTTGCCTTTGTAGCTCCAGTGCCAAGCCCAGAAAGAAGCACATACCAGCTTATTGATAGATACTTATTGATTAGCTGAATATTATGTGATAAACCTGCTAAGGAGGAGACCAAGTTATATGATGTGTATAGTCACTCTTTTTAAAAATTTAAACCCTTAACTTCCATCTTGGAGTCAATACTGTGTATTGGTTCCAAGGCAGAAGAGGGGTAAGGGCTAGGCAATGGGGGTCAAGTGACTTGCCCAGGGCTACACACCTAGGAAGTGTCTGAGGTCAGATTTGAACCCAGGACCTCCTGTCTCTGGGTCTGGCTCTCAATCTACCGAGCCACCCAGCTGCCCCCTATAGTCACTCTTAGCTCTAACATTCTGTGACTCTCTTGAAGCTGCTCCCACAGGGCTTAGCCTCCTGCTTGTGTGAGAAGAGCCATTCCTTAGCATCTTTGCCAGCCTTGAATTCTGGCTCTTCCAGACTGATAGTCTTTAAAACCATCGCAGGGTTTGATCGCCGGCTGATCTATCTTCCCCAGGCACCTGTCTTGTAGCCCAGACAGCTACCAGGCCCAGAGGAAGCCAGGAAGACATTGTCACTTTAAAAGAACAAAAGCACCAATGCAACTATCAACAATTTGGAAATAGGTCTTGATCAAGGACACATGACAAAACCAGTGGAAATGTGCATTGGCCATGGGTGGGGGGAATGCGGGGGGTGAAGGGGAAAGTGGGAAAAAAATAATAACAATAAACAAAACAAAACAAAAAAAAGAACAAAAGCAGCAGCAGCAACAACAACAAAAAACGTTTCCCTTTTTTATGGCTTAGACGAAGTCCTTTAGAAATGGGTCACCACCACAAGCTGGGGAGTCACCGGTTTTGTTTACAGTGAGTCTTCCTTGTATGTTCTTGTGAAGGATACGGATGTCCACGTAAACATGGACATCATCTGACTCCAATAGTTCCTCTGTCATCTGGGGATTTGGGGCGCTGGAGTCTGTAGTCATCAGGGATGAAAGGTTGGCTCAGTCTTTAGGTTAGGAGCTATGTTCTGGAGGGGGGAGACTGATGTAGAGCTCATGCCCACAGTGACTCCAAGCACTGGCACAGAAGCCAAGATTAGCTTAAAAAGAGATGCTAAAAAAATCCTTGTTGGTAGAAAAGAAATCAATATAAAATAAAACAAAACTAGATAAATAAAAGAAGGATAATTAAAAAAAGATGACAGATCATGGAATTTGCAGTTGGAAAAGACATTACTGATCATTAACTCCAACTTTTTCATTCTATAGATAAGAAAATGAAGGTCCAGGAGAAATTAAGGTCCATGGCTTGTTGGGCTTCTTCTGGTTGACTTAGTTTCAGTAATTGTGGGTTCATACTTAGTAATCATAGAAAATCTTCAGCAAAGGATGTGATCTTGGGTTGGGCACCGTCCCATTGCTTTAAGTCCCCTAATTTGAAGCAAAATCCTTCTTCTAGATTTGGGCAATGAAGTATGGTAAAAAAGATCCCTGACCTGAGAGTCAGGAAATCTGGATTCTAGTCCTAGTGTCACTAGTAACTTATCGTGTGACTTTGGGGAAGTCATTTCCCTTCCTTCCTAGGGGTCTCCGTTTTCTTCTTTATAAAATGAAAGAGGTGGTATCACTAGATCAGTGGTTCCAAGCCCAAATAGAAATAAGGGTCATTAAACCACATGTAAGGATCATTGTGGGAGTAGGAAAACTGCTTATTCATATTATCTCTGTTTTATTACATTTTTGTTTATTTTGTAAAATATTTCCCAATTACATTTTAATCAGGTTTGAGCAGCCTTCAGGAGTATCCAGGGCCATGTGTTAGCTACTTGTGGTCTTCTTCTTTCTACAATATTGAAGCTTCCTTCTTATCTATAATATCATAAAACTCTGTAAGGGGAGGGCCCATCTGCTTGCAAAAGCAAAAAGGAAACAGTTTTGCTTCCTCTTTCTGACCTCTTTCATTCACTCTAGAAAAAGAAGCAAACTATTTAAATCAGTGATGGGTAAACTACAGCCCATGGGCCAGATGGGGTGGGGGGTAGGGAGAAATGCCCGCTCTGAGGGACATTATTCCTAATCTGATGAATATACTGAGTAGGATACAATACAATGAAACTTTGAGAGAGTTGCCTTAGAAGCAGACTGACAGATGAGCATTTCCTTTCCTTTGACTCCCTCTTTAAAAAGTTTGCCCATCACTGATTTAAATGCTTCAAATAAGCCCTTTTCACAAAGCTATGGACTATTTTGGGCTAGAAACTTTATATAACATAATATTGAGTTATAGTGTATGTCCTAGCATAAGTTCCAAGGCTCTACTTTTTTTTTAGACCCTTACCTTCTATCTTTAAATAAATATTATATATTGGTTCTAAGTCAGAAGAGCTGTAAAGGCTAGGGCAAAGTTAAGTGACTTGCCCAGGGTCACACAGCTAGGAAATGTCTGAAGTCAGATTTGAACCTAGGATCCTATCCCCATCTCTAGGTCTGGCCCTCTATTCACTGAACCACCCAGCTGCCTCCTACAAGGCTCTACTTTTGAACCCGGAGGCAATGGGATTTTCAGTACCAGAAGGATATCCGTCTACCATGATTTTTTTAGGCTCCTCTCACCTGTTCCTACAGAGAAAATAGTACATATCTTTGCAGAATGCATGTTATAGGGTCGTAGCTTTTGAGCTAGAACTTTAAGGTTCAACTTCTCCAAACTCCTCCCTGGATGCTCAGAATGACAAACCAGTGTGTCTAGTGTCCTACTCCCAGGATGTGGCATAGCTGGGATTCTAACCTGGGACTTGGAGCTCTAAATCCAGCGCTCTTTCCACTCTCCTAGGCTGCGAAGTCTCCTTCTCAGCCTGGAGATATATTTAGACCATAATGAGAAGGGAGCCCTTTCAAATGATAGGGCTCAATGTTGCTTGGATGCTTTTACTTGGAATGTCCCGTTGGAATGGTTGCCAGATTCTGCTGTGATTTGCTTTCAGTGGGCTCTTTGCTATTTCCCTCTGAGGTTTTGTGGACTCCTCGAGTCCTTATCATTGGTCGGAATCCCTCTTGTTGATTTTACAGATGTGATTCCATTCTTTTGCCCTGTCTGCTGGCCTTCCTCCTAGGAAAGAGAGCCATCTCTCAGGGAAGGATACTCTCAGAGGATGCAGGTTTTCCTCTCTTGCCTCCGGTTCTCTGGGCTTTACCACCATGCCTCAGTTGCCTTATACATACAAGCAAACCCAAGTTTCCTCAGCCCCTGAGACATTGCACTCTGGAACATCTTCTCCCATTGGTGAGTTCCTCGTGGAACCTCCATTTTTGAGGCAGGACATAGGCTAGCCGCATCCCTCATTCCTTTCCTAGCTCTTCTTCTGACTCTTAGGACTTCACCGCCATGCCCCCACTTAGCACCTTCCCTCCTATTCCTCTTTCTCTCTCAACTTTTTCAGCCTCCCCATTAGAATGTGAGATAATTAGAATGTAAAGTTTTCCTTTTTTTTTTTAACTTCTATTCACATCTCTAGTGCTTAGCACAAAGCTAGATACATAGCAGATATTTAACTTCTTGTTAACAAGCTGATTTCTTACACACATAAGCTTTGTAGCAAGTGATCCAGGGTGTGGAGGTAATACCTGCCATTAAAGACAAAGCGATGCTTAATTAGGAATTTTTGCACCACTTGGAGAAGTACCCAGACTGAAAATGGGGCAAGCACACCCTTAGGTGGGAGGAAAGCATGCTGTGGTGATTGTTTATATTCATTATTCTTGCTCTCTGGGTGCTAAGTGATGTTGGTTCTGTGGTACTAAAAGATGGCAAGACCTTTGAGGTTCTAAAGAGCTACATATGATACCATAAAACTTTTTTAGGTGCTTACTGTTTGCCATGCACTGTGCTGAATACTGGAGATACAAATAAGAAAAAGAAAGCCAGTTCCTGCCCACAACAAGCTTATAATCTAAGGAGATTGGAGGAGATAGTACGTAGAAGGGAAGCCGAAAGGGAAGGGTGCCAGAAGGTACCTGGCAGGGAGGGCATGATGAAGATGAAGATGGAGTTGAAAGCAAGCAGAACAGCTAAGTAACAAATGAAGAGCTGGCTGGCATTTTGTGCCCTTTATTAAAGGAGAGACTGTGTGAGGAGGTTTAAGTTTCCTTAAGGAAGAAGTTTCTAACAGGATTATCCAGAGTTGTATGTTTTTGTTTTTGTTTAGTAATATTTTATTTTTCCTCATTTACATGAAAAAATAATTTTTAAACATTCATTTGCTTTTCTTTTGAGTTCGAGCCAAATTCTTTCCCTTCTTCCTTCCTTCCTTTCCCTCCCTTTTCTCTGAGACAGCAAGCACTCTGATATAGATTTCACATGTGCAATAATGTAAGACATTTTTCTGTATTAGTCATTTTTGTGAAAGAGAATTCTAGCAAACAAAAGAAAAGTGGATTATAGTATGTGTCAGTCTTCATTCAAACTCTATTAGTTCTTTTTCTAGAGATGGGCGGTGCTTTTCATTATGAGTCCTTGAGGACTGTCTCAGATCATTGTATTGCTAAGAATAGCTAAGACATACATAAATGTTCATCATACAGTATTGCTGTTCCTGTATATAGTACTATCATGGTTCTGCTCACTTCACTCTGCATCAGTTCATGTAGGTCTTTCCAAGGTTTTCTGAAACCATCTTGCTTATCATTTTATTATAGCACAGTAGTATTCCATTGCAATCATATACCATAACTTGTTCAGGCATTCCCCAATCAATGGACATCTCAGTTTCCAATTCTTTGCCACCACAAAAAAGACCTGCTGTATTTTTGTACAAACAGGTTCTTTCTCCTTTGTTTGGAATATAGGCCCAGTAGTGACACTACAGGATCAAAAGATAGAAATAATTTAAAAGCCCTTCAGGCATAGTTCCAAATAGCTGTCCAAAATGATTGGATGAATTCACAAAGAGGGTTCTTTCTTGAATATGGGTTGGATTAAATGGCTGTTGAGGTCCCTCCCAACTGTGACATTCCATGATTCTGAAACTGAGGTTCCCAAAGAAGAAATGACTTGCCTGCAATCATACAATGAGGAAGTGACAGAACCTCCATTTGAACTTGACTCTTGAGTCCAGCACTCTTTCTATTATATAATTGTAGGTTTTGTTGTCAACTCTGACTTTGGTAGACTGTCACACGATCTCTCTGTGCCTCAGTGTCTTCATTTGTCAAATGCTCTATGCCTTTTTCACAAAACAAAGAGTTATGAATTTGGAGTCAGGGGACTTGGGCTCAAATTCTACTCCTGCTTCCTACTATGTGATTTTGCTATTTCTTACACATGACATGGGGAGCTAAATGGCATAATGGAGAAAGCATTGGACATAGAATCAGGAACACTCCTCTTCCTGAGTTCAAATATAGCCTCAGACAATTACTAGTTTGATTTCCCTGGGCAAGTCATATAACCCTGTTTTCCTCAGTTTCCTCATCTATAAAATGAACTGGAGATGGAAATGGCAAACCATCCCAGTGTGCTTGCTTAGAAAACTCCAAATGAGGTCACTAAGAGTCCAACATGGCTGGAACAAGTGAACAACATGACATTCTATCTCTTTGCCTTTGTGTTTCCTGAATAGGATGTGAATTCCTTAAAGTTAGGGACCTTGTTGTTTTTGTCTGTGTATTCACAGTGCCTGGCACATAGATGCTTAATCAGTGCTTTTGGATTGATTATCTTGGGTGAGTCCCTTTAGTTCTCGAGGCTTCCATTTTCCCCATCTGTAAAACAAGGCAGTTGTACTAGCGACCTTTGTTTCATTTCAATTCTAAAGGTGTGATCTTATGACTCAATGAGCATATGGCCTACTCACATACTTTAATAAAAAAGAAAAAACACCTTACTTTCTTTCTTAGTAACGACTCTAAGACAGAAAGGCAAGGGTGAGGCAAATGAAGTTAAATGACTTGCCTAGGGTCACTTCTGTGGTCAAGGTTGAACATAAATCTTCCCAACTCCAGGGCTGGTACTCCATCCACTGTGCCACCTATCTGCCCCTCTTCTCAAATGTTTCTAACTTTTTCTTAAGTTAGCACCCTGAAAATCTAGTAGAATAGTACCAGATGGGAAGAGAGAACTGGGTTTTGAATTCTGAAGAGCATGGGTATAACCTCGGGGAGAAGAAAGTTATTCCTCCCATGCCCCAATGTTTATTAAACTCAGTATATCTTTTCAAGCTATATTAAGAGCTATGTAGGGTCAAGCTCTTTGAACTCCTGTGAAGAAAACATTCTTTAAATTCCAAGGTGGTACTTTTCCTCTGGATTAGTCATCAGCCCAAGAACAGGTACAAGTAGTCTTTGAAGCTCCGAGTGGTGTTTGGTCCTGCTGCTATAATCAGCAACAACATCCTGTGCATTTCTCCCTACCCGCCCAATCCCCTCACCCTTACTAGTAGGAAGGTGATGGTTATGGGGAGCTAGGCGGTACAGTGGATAGAATGTCAGGAGTCAAGGAGACTCATTTTCCCGAGTTCAAATCTGACCTCAGACACTTACTAGCTAGGTGACTCTGGGTGAGTAACTTACCCCTCTTTGCCTCAGTTTCTTCATTTATAAAATGAGCTAGAGAGAGAAAGAACAAACCATTCCAGTATCTTTGCCAAGAAAGTCCCGAATGGGATCATGAAGAATTGGATAAGACTGAACAACAAAAGTAGAAGGATGAAATACTCTATTCCTGAAGAACCATATGACAATCATATTTCTTGACTAGGGTGAGGAGTGGCAGCCCTGGGGCCAAACAGTCCCTTTCTTTGGCCTTTAGATTAATTTGAGGATTTAGAGTTAACATGCCCCAGGTTCTATAGCTGGTAAAGAGTAGAGCTGGTCGGGGAGCCCAGGTCTTCTGCTCCCAAATCCTATCTTGTGCCTTTTCTATTGTGGTATCTGTTCTCCAAAGGGAACTGAGATTTGTGATAGGAGAATAAATGACTGGGAAAGAGTTCTGAGGTGCACTTCTCTTTGTAGTAGAAAACATGTTATACTTGGTGTCAGGAAAGCCTGGGTATCATAGTGGATAGTGGGTCAGAGTTGGACCTGAGTTCAAATCCTGCCTCAGACACTAGTTCATGTGCCTGGTTGCATTAGCCATTTAACCCTTCTTACTTTCCACAACTGTGAAGTGTGGACAATAATAGCATCTATTATTAACAGGGGAGTTTTGTGGTTCAAATGAGGAAATATATGTAAAGCTCTTTTAAAGCCATAAAATGCTTTATGAATGTCAGTTATTTTTTTTAACCCTTATCTGCTGTCTTAGAGTAAAAAAAAAGAAAATAAAATAGAAACAGTGTCAAGAACATGAGAGGTATGTTCCTTTGTCTTTTGCCATGCCTCAGATCACATTGAGGGCTCTATGGCTAACCTGAATGATAATCTTTTCTTTTCTTTTTTCTTCTGTCTTAGATTCAATACTGTATATCAGTTCCAAGGCAGAAGAATGGTAAGGGCTAGGCAATGGGGGCTAAGTGACTCACCCAGGGTGGCACAGCTAGGAAGTGTCTGAGGCCACATTTGAACCCAGCACCTCTTATCTCTGGGCTTGGTTCTCAGTCCACTGTGCCACTTAGCTGCCTCCTATTATTTTTTAGTATTAATATTATTAGCTGTGTGGCTATGGGCAACTCACTTTACTTCTGAAACCTCAAATTTATCCCTCTGTAAAGTGCGGATATTAATGCTTGTATCTTAAACAGGAAGATGGGTTTGAATCCCACATTTTACACCAAAAAGATCCTGTTCTCTCTCCTCTGCCCTCTAAACAACTTGTGGTACCTGCCATACAGAACTTTTAAAATAAGATAACATACATAAAACATCATGAATTTTGCAAACTTTTAAGTGCTGTGTAAAAGTCAATCGTTTTTTATTACTGGTGTTCATACTTCTTTCTTCTTGCTAGACATTGATAACTTATTCACAGGCTGGCTCCAACCTGTCTTTCCAATCTAACCTCACGTTACTCTTGCTCAGGCATCCTACTTTCCAGCCAAACAAGCCCACTTCCCTTTCCTGGTACAAGACATTCCCACCTCTTCTTTTGCAAAAGCTGAGTCCCCCATCCCTACAATTGAAACCTTCTGACCTTCAATGTCTTTGAATCTTTAACTCTTCAAGCTTCAATTCAGACATCATCTTGAAACCTCTTTTCTGAGTCTCTCTAGTTGTTATCGCCTTCCCCCAAACACTAAAAAATTGACTGTAGATATTTTGTATTGGCTTATCTTTGTAAATGTTATTTCTCCATAATCAAAACTCTTGAAGGGTAAGGTCTATATGTTCCTTAGCCCAGTGGCTGGCACATGTCATTAGGTACTTTGATGTTGAGTTATAGCCAACTCTTCATGATCCCGTTTGGGGTTCTCTTGGCAAAGATACTAGAGTGGTTTGCCATTTCCTTCTGTCCTCATGTACAGATGAGGAAACTGAGGGAAACAGTGTTAAGTGACTTGCCTAGGGTCACCCAGCTAGTAAGTGTCTGAGACCAGACTTAAACTCAGAAAGACGAGTCTTCTTCCTGACTCCAGGCTTGACTCTATTCACTGTGCCACCTAGCTGCCCACTGGGTACTTAATAAATGAATTCTCACTAGGCACTGATAATGTATTCAAATATTCTCTCTTAGGCTAGCAGTCTCCTTCCCAGACCCCTCCTCCCCTCTTCCCCCATGTCCCATCATTTGGGCTTAGGAGCTATCCTGGGTGTTATGAGATGCCATGAGGCAGAGGGTGCAGTGCTTGGACTCAACCTGAACCTGCAAGTCTGTCATCCCCACAGCACCAAAAAAGGAAGCACGGGTAGCGTTCTCTTTAGAAGGGGATGTGATATCAGAGATGAGTTGGGGAGCAGCTTGGTAACAAGGCAATAAACAGGAAGTACCGGCCATCAAAGAACTTCTTTTCAAGGAAATGAGAAAAAAAATGAATGAGGAACAGAAACTCCCTGATGTTAGGGAGGTTACAAACAGTGTAAAAAACACTTGCTATAAGAAGCCGACCCTCTAATGCAGCATGAATAAGTACTTTGAATAGGATTAGGAATAATCACATCATATTTTTTTTCTGAGGTGGGGAGGTCTGTTTGAAGAGTGATTATGATTATGATCCTAGAATCCTAGGAGCAGAGAGAATCTAGGTATTTGTTTCAATTGTGTCCCTTGAGTTATGACAGCACAACTTTTCAATGACCTGAGAAAAACCTCCCTTTGTCTTTTCTCCCCTTTTCTTTCAATGCTAGGATCAGAATTGGAACATGAAGGGACTTGAATTTGTTTCAATTTAACCAATATTTGTTAAGTGTTTTCTAGTGTCAGATACATAGTAAACATTTAAAAAATATTAGCTATTGATTGACTGTGTAAGATAGGGCAACATAATGTAATGGATTGAATTGGCTTCAGATACAGGATCTCTGGGTTCAAGTCTCATCTTTGACATAAGTTAGATGAACCTCTTGGCCTCCAAAATGTTAGCTACTGATTGGCTGTGTAAGATGGGGCAGCATAATGTAATTAATTGAAATTGGTTTCAGATTCAGGAACTCTGGGTTCAAGTCCCACCCTTGACACCATTTGGATGAGCCTCTCAGTCTCCAAGACAAATCTTACAGGAGTTCTTGACCTTTTAAAGGTCCATAGACTCCTTCGACAATCTGGTCAACGTAGCAAACATTTATTAAGCACCTGCTATATGCCAGGGATTTATATGCAAATAAAAAGAAAGGCAAAAAAGATTATTAATCCCAAAGAGTTTACAAGTAAATGGAGAAAAGAATATGCAAGCCGCTATGTCCAACCAGTGGATATATTGGATCAATCGGAGTTAATCTGGGGTCCAGAAAGGCTTGTTGCAGAAAGTAGGATTTTAGCTTGGACTTGAAGAAAGCCAGGGAAGCCAGGAAATGGAGATAAAAAGGGAGAGGATCCTAGGCAGGAGGACAACCAGTGAAAATGTGAAGTTAGGATATAGAATATCTGAGAAACAGTAGAAAGGCCTGTGCCACCAGATCACAATGTATGTGGAGGAGAGTCAGGAATAAAAGGACTAGGAAGGGAGGAAAGGGTCTAGAGCAGTGGTTACCAAACTTTTTTGGCCTACCACTCCCTTTCCAGAAAAAATATTACTTAGCCCACTGGAAATTAATTTTTAAAAAATTTTAATAGCAATTAATAGGAAAGATAAATGCACCTGTGGCCATCACCGCTCCCCTGGATCGCTGCAGCACTCACCAAGGGGTGGTAGCGCCCACTTTGGGAATCACTGGTCTAGATTATGAAGGCCTTCAGTAGTCCAAAAGAGAGTTTAATTCTGTCCAATGGAGTTTACTGAACAGGGGGAAGAGTGTAGGGTGACATGGGCAACCCTGCATTTTAGGCAACTGAGTTAATGTTGCACCTGGAATCACAGAGACATGAATTCAAATATGGCCTTAGATACTAGCTCTGGACCTTTGGGCAAGCCAATGTCTTCTTCAGTTTCTTCCTCTGTAAAATTGGGGAAACTTTGAAAATTGTGAGGATCAAATGAGACAATATTTGTAAAGCACTTTACAAACCTTAAAGTGCCATATAAGTATATAAATTCTAGCTACCATCGAATCCATGGGAGCTGATGAGGTCATCAACTGAAATAGAGAGACAAGGACTCAGGACCAAGCCTTAAGAGACTCCAATGACTAACAAGTGGGACCTGGATGAAGAGGCCATCAAGGGGGAAAGATAAGGTATTGTTGTCCAATCCTTCATTTTCAAAGAGGACCAGTGATATCTTAATGATGTCTTGACTGGAGTATAAATTGAATTTGTGAGACAGAGTTGCACAAAGTTGAAGACCAGCAGTAAGACAAAAGTTAGGCTAACTGGTGATGGCTTAGGATGCAGTGGGTGACCTTGGTGTCTTCAGTGTTTGACCAAGCTCTAAACACTCCATGGTGCCTGTTTCATCTGCCCATGCCACTTGGGGAAGTCTTCACATACTTAGGGTAAATATCTTCCACTTCACCAATGAGTGTAAGGCCTGTTGGTTACTCTCAATCTGATTTAGCCCTGCCAAGACAGTTTTATTGAGATGTGGCCACTGCATATTCTATAGCTTCTTGGAGCCACAGGTGAGAGTTGGGGGAACAGGTGGATACCCAGTGTGGATGAGTAGTCCTGAAAAGGGCTCAGCAAGCCTTCTCCCCAGAGGTGCTAGTCCCCTTTGAACACCTTGGAGAACCAGGAGAGAGGAGTGACAAAAACCTAGAGAGAAAAGAATATCAAGAAGATGGTGGGGGCAGCTGGGTAACTCATTGAATTGAGAGCCAGGCCTAGAGATGGGAGGTCCTAGGTTCAAATCTGACCTCAGACACTTCCCAGCTGTGTGTCCCTGGGAAAGTCACTTGACCCCCATTGCCTACCCTTACCATTCTTCTGCCTTGGACCAATACATAGTATTGACTCCAAGATGGAAAGTAAGGGTTTAAAAAAAAAGATGGTGATTGATAATGTCCAAGAGGATATGAAATGTATGAAATGGAACTTGAAAGGCCAAATTCTCATTGGGGAGGACTTTAAAATGCTTATCTGAGAAGTCTGTATTTGACCTAGAAGCAACAGTGAGCCACTGAATGTTTTTTTTTGAGTAGGGGAGTGACACGGTTAATTCTGTGTTTGAAGAATATCATTTTGGCAGCTGTGTGGCAGATGGATTAGAGAGGGGAGGAACTGGAGTCAGGGAAATTAATTATGGGAGTATTGTCATCATCCAGGTGAAAAGTGATGAGAACCTGAACATCTCAGTTACTCAAGAGATGTTTAATTACTGTCTTCTCTGGGCAAAGTTTACATTCCACTGGAAAAGCTTCCTAGTTCAACCCCGTCATTTTATAGCAGAGATAAAGGTTCAATGACATGATCTTCTTTTTGTTGTTGATGAGTTATTTCAGTCACATCTGACTCTTCAGTTTTGGGGTTTTCTTGGCAAAGATACTGAAGTGATTCACCATTTCCTTCTTCAGCTCATTTTACAGATGAGAAAACTGAGTTAAGTAACTTGCTTGGGGTCACACAGCCAGTAAATGTCTGAGGCAGGATTTGAACTCAGTAAAGATGAGTTTATGTTTCTAAGCCCAGTGCTCTATTCACTGCACCACCTAGCAGTCCCTAATCTTTTTAGTAATCCAGCTTCACATCTGTGAGAGAATTGAATGCAGAGAGAAGGATGGACAATAATTTACCATATATTAGCATGTGACCTTGGACAAATCACTGGCCTTTCCTGGACCTTAGTTTCCTCATTTCAAAATGAAGTCATTGGAGGAAATGGCCTCTGAAGTCCCTCTAAGGCCTAGATCTATGATCCCATAGTCCTTAGAGTACCCGGAATTGTCGATAATCAATAACATTGATGTATTCCAAGGGCTGTTAGCTGGAGGTAATTGCTTTGAACATCAACATCTTCTGTGCCTTTCAGTATTTTATAAGGTGTGAGAAGGGACAGCTAGGTAGTTACAGTGGTTAGAGCCGGGAATTGGGAGGATTTCAGTTCATATGTTATCTCAGCTGGAGTGGGCAAGTCACTTACTCCAAATTGTCTAGTCTAGTCTAGTCTTATGTCTTAGAATTAATACTAAGATAAAGGGCAAGGGTTACAAAAAAAACCTGAGAGTTCTATGAATGGGAAGATATAGTCCCTGGTATTTATTTCATGGGTGGTCAGGCCAGCTTTTTGATATTCTCAGGCTTCAGTTATTTTATCACACATGTTCTTTTCTAATCTGAGACTAAATTCTCTTGTCCACACCCAGATGCTTCTGCCAACTTTGCCTTCACACAGCACAAAATTAGTCACAGAAGTTTGGACTTCTTTAAGAAAGAACACCCACCCAGTGCTTCCAGACAAGGGAGAGAGGAGCTCCAGCAAGCGTCCCAAACTCCAATCTGTTTAAGGAGCCAAAAACTTATAAGAGGATTGTGGGACTTCTTGATGAGTTTCTTAAAAGTCAAGGAGTTAATCATCCTTATTTGAGGGGCCCTGTAAGTTCTTTAAAGTGCTGTTAAACCTTTCTATTAGGCCATTGGGATTGAGAGTGGGATAGATGACCATATCTTGGGCTTAGCGGCCCAGAAACATTTTCTGGGACATTTCTTTATTTCAGTTACAAAATCAGACTCTTTTTAAGGGATGACCCAGATGGGGAAGATGTAAGATCCCCAACTGGTCATTGGTCTATATCTTTCAGGAGCCTCCTGTTGTCCCCATTGATGAGAGAGAGAGAGTGGTTGGTTGGCCATTTGTGATGTCTTTTGCCTTGAAGGGCCAAGTTTATATGACTTGTGTTGAGAATTTGTATCCAAGCTGTAAACACCCTTTCCCTTTTCCCTCATCAAGGAAACCTAGTTAGAAACTGCAGCTTTTGTAGTTCTTGTTACCAGTGACCCCAGACAGTGAAGAGTTTGTCCATGGTTTTTGTTAGAGTCTTCTGCCAGTTCATTTTTTTTAAACCCTTACCTTCTGCCTTAGAGTCAATACTACAATACTACGTATTGACTCCAAGGCAGAAGAGTGGTAAGGGCTTGGCAATGGGGGTTAAGTGACTTGCCCAGAGTCACACAGCTGGGAAGTGTCTGAGTCCAGATTTGAACCTAGGACCTCCCTTCTCTAGGCCTGGGTCTCAATCCACTGAGCTACCCACCTGCACTCATTTTTTTTAAACCCTTACCTTCCATTCTAGAACCCATTCTAAGTACTTGTTTCAAGGCAGAAGAGCATTAAGGGTTAGACAATTGGGGTTAAGTGACTTGTCCAGGGTCATACAGCTAAGAGGCCACATTTGAAAGTGGGACCTCCCATCTCTAGACCTGGCGTTCTATCCACTGAGCCACATAGTTGCTTTTCAATTCATATTTCTTGGTTAAATTTTATTTTAAAATTGAATTTATAATTTTACAATAGTTAGGCACTGTGCTAGGAAGTAGAAGTATAAAGACAGAAATGAAACCCTCAAAGAATTTACATTCTACTGGGGGAAAACAACTTATCTGTGCATATATGTATAATATAGGAAACATATATGTAACACATAATATTTAAGCACTTAACTCACTATATAAGAATAGTTCAATTTCTATAACTCTTTAAGGTTTGAAAAGCACTTTATGTTCTATTATTTGAGCCCTTCTACATATATATGGGCTAATCATGCTCATACATACAAATACATATGTGTGTCTGTATATATATGTATATGTGTGTGTGTGTGCATATGGGCTAGTCAGTCAATAAACATTTATTAAGTACCTTCTCTGTGCCAGGAACTGTATTAATGCAAGAAAAGGCAAAAGAGCCTCTGCCCTCACAAGGAACTCATGATTTAGTGGGAGAGACAATAAGCAAACAAATATATACGATGCAAGCTATATATAAGAGAAATGGAAAATAATGCACAATGATGGCATTAGAATTGAGGCTTTGGGAAAGGATTCCTGTAAAAAATGAGATTTTAGTTAGGACTTAAAGGAAGTCAGGGAAGCTATTTGGCAGAGATGAGAAGAGAGAGCATTGCAGGCAAGGGGAACAGTCAGAGAAAATGTCTGGAGCAAAGAGATGGAGCATCTTATTTGTAGAATGGCCAGTATGACCAGGATTAAAGAGGGTTGCATAGAGATTAAGGAACAGAAGTCTGCAAAGGTAGGAGGAAGTTGGGTTATAAAGAGCTTTGAACACAAAACAGAGGATTCTGTATTTGATTCTGGAGGCAATAAGGAGCCACTGGAGTTTATTGAGTAGGGGAAGGTGACATGGTAAGACCTATGCCTAAGAAAATTCATCTTGGTAGCTAAATGGAGGATGGACTGGAGTGGGAAGAGATTCAAGGCAGGCAGACCAACCTGCAGGCTATTGCCATAATCCAAAAGTGAGGTGATAAGGATTTGCACTAGATTGGTGGCAGTGTCAGAGGAGAGAAGGGGGAATATTTGAGAAACTTAGCAAAGATAAAAACTAGGAGCCTTGGCAAGAGATTGGATATGGGGGGTGGGCAGTAATAGTGAGGAGTTGAAAATGATGCCTAGTTAAGAGCCTGGGGGACTGGGAGTATCCTCCAGAGTAATAGGAAGTTTGGAATGGGAATAGGGTTGTGGGGGAAGATCAGTTCATTTTTTGACATGCCTACTGGGCATCCAGTTCAATGATGTTTGAAAGGTAACTGGAGATGGGAAATGTAGATATGTAAACATGTTCTCAAGTCCTACTGAGAAACTTAGTTACTCCTGACTTCTTGAACTTGAGGGACTGCTTCCAAGGCTAGACACATCCAAATCAGGATTGCTTTTCAGCTTGTGTTCAGTAAAGGAAATACAAAGTAGAAAAGGCATCCAGGAGCCCAGGGTTCTGGCACAGCCCACTTAGCTGGCCACATGAGAGCAGTTTGCTGTCTTTTCCAGGGTGGAGAAAGTGCATGCCAACATTTATCTATCTTTCAAAGGAAGAGGCTAGTAGAGTTCTGGCATGCCAGGCAGACTGGATCGGGAAAAGGAGACAGAAGAAGGGACAGAGAAAGAGAGAAAAAACGGAGAAAGGAAGAGAGAGGAGAGGGAGAAAAAGAGAGACAGAGACAGAGAGAGATAGAGTGATAGAGCTAGAAAGAGACACACAGAGAGATAGGCAGAGACAGAGTCAGAGAGAAAGACAGAAACAGAGAAACAGAGAGAGACAAAGAGAGACAGAGACAGAGACACAGAGAGAGTGTTTATGAACATTTCTATAAAGATCCTTTGAATGAGTTTCTTAGTGGTCAGCCCTCTTTGACATAGTCCCTTTTCTACCCACTTAATGGCATTGGGGTGGGGGAACCCAAGGATTACCTAGGATTTGCTTGGTCATCCCAGAGTGACAAGCTCTTTAGTGTTGAACCATGCGTTTCCCTGGAAAAGCCGCCTGTCCTCAAATTCAGCATGCTATAGTGTATACTCTAGCCAGAGCTGACTAGGAACTTTGCTGTTTTCCTCCTTATTAAATATACATACATGATACAATATTTATATTGTAACATGAACACTAATATTATGCATGTTACGCACATATAACATACCACACATTTAATAACCGATTATATAATATAGTTATAATATATACCCATACATATTTATATATATTCACGATATGTATTAGCAGCGTTGTCCAGATAGATCTGGTCTATGATTTCAGTGGTATGGGGATTTATAAGCATGAACTTCTGCTTCCACTGCCAGTACTTGTCAGAAGTGGGATTTGAACCCAGGTCTCCCTAACTCAGATAAAAAAGCAATTTGACTGGGTGGATAAGGAGAATTCTTATCACTGGAGACATCAGGAAAGGACTTCCTAAAGGGCCTTAGCACAAATATCCTTGAAAGTCAGAAGGGAAGGTTTAAAAAAAGAAAAGAGAAGAAAAGAAAAGATATCCCTCAGATTAGCCGTAGAGCCCTTGATGTGTTCTGAGGCATGGCAAAAGGCAAGGGAACATGCCTCCCAGGTTCTTGACATTCTGCCTCTATTTTTTTTTGCACTCTGTTTCTTTTATTTTTTTTCATCATGTACCTCTCTTAATGTAATGTAAGCTCTCTCAAAAGATGTAAAAATACAAGTGTGTTCCTCTTCTAATCCTACTTTTAGAGATATCATGTTGAGTGCTGACTTTTTTTTTCTTGCCTGTGTTGATACCTTGGAAGCTTTGGGAATTCTCTTTGAATAGGCTTCCCCTTGTGCCAACTTTCCTTCTCCCTTTATTTGTTTCTTCTCAAATTATTCCGTTGGCCTTATACTGGTCTCATGGACTGGAGACAGCTACAACATTTTGAAAAGTGTTTGGAGCCAAGGGTCTTAGAGTTGAATCTTATATCTATCACTTTATTTTGATCACCTTCCATTCCTTCATCTATAAAATGGAAGTGATGATAATTGCATAACCCACCTTAGGGAGGATTGCTATGAAGACCAAATGGAATAATCCATGCAGAACACGCTGAAAATTAAAGCAATATATAAGTGTTGGCTGTTTTTTTGGACAAAGACCCAAACAATGGACCCTCCATTCGCTTTTCTCTTCAGAGCCATTTTGGTACCAAATGACACAAGGTTTCCCCTTCCATTCTTCCTTTTAGCGAGCTTGATGTATTGTATTCTACCTTCTCCCTCATTCTCTGTCCACATTCGTTCTATCTTTAGTGGTAGGAGAGAAGTACTTCCCAGCTGCAGCTCCTGCCACATAACCTAGAAAAATGAGACTTTAAGGTGATGTGAAGAAAAGATAAATGCATTTGTGAAGTGGCCTTCTGCACCCAGAAATGATTCCTTTGAGGTTAAGGAACTTTAGTATTTCTATATGGATCTGTGATTTTATCTGTATGGATTCTCCCACCCCTAACACAGATTACAAACCCACATTAGCTTCTCTGGTGAGATTCTTGTCCATGTTCTCACTTAATTCCTCAGCTGACAATCTACCTAATGCTCAAATTTTGCCTCAGATGTTTACCAACTATGTGACCCTCCACTTAATCTTTCTGAGTCTCAGTTTTCTCATCTGTAAAATGGGGATAATATTACTTACTTCACAGAAATGTAAAGACCAAATAAGAAAATATATGTAAAGTGCTTTGTAAACTTTAAATTGCTGTTTAAATGTTAGCTGGAATCCTTCCTGCTACTTTGATATCTCTTGGGTAACCAATGTGCACCCATTAACTAAAGATGCCCTCTGTTATTTCTTGTGTGTAAATCGTGCTTTGTTATTAATGGCTGTGCCATCAGAGCATGAATGTTGTTAGTCCTACTACTGGAGGGGAGTTGTCTCACCACATTAGCTCTAGGATAATATATTTTTTCAGCCATAACAACTAATGGAAAACTTAGCTAAGGTCCAGAGTTGGCTGCTTTGACAAAGGGAGAACTGACCCTCAGTCCGACAGTGGATCCTTGAAGTGAGGCAATATAAGTACAAATATGCCATTTGCCCCATTGGTCTTCCATATTGTCTTAATTCTGACCAAATGCCAGCTCTATCTCCTTTTCTTGTTCTAGGCTATCTTCACTATGTCTTTTTTTTTTTAATTTTAAACCCTTAATTTCTGTGTATTGACTTATAGGTGGAAGATTGGTAAGGGTAGGCAATGGGGGTCAAGTGACTTGCCCAGGGTCACACAGCTGGGAAGTGTCTGAGGCCGGATTTGAACCTAGGACCTCCTGTCTCTAGGCCTGGCTCTCAATCCACTGAGCTACCCAGCTGCCCCCTTCACTATGTCTTTTATAGCACTACCTGAGCATGTGCCATCTTTGGTCACCTGCCTGGGACTCCCTTGATGCACCATGGGTCTGTTCCTTGCTCTTTGGGTTATTGATCCAAGTTATTTCTGTCAGATATAAGAAATATATGGAGTATGAAAGAATTTTTTTTTGTATTTGTTCCTGCCCAAGATTGCCCAGGCCTGGTTTTGGGGATTTACCCTTCCTTATTCTCTGGAGCCCTCAGAATCTGAGAGAATCTTCCTATGACACTTAAGATTTCAGTTGGTTGACTAGGAAGAAAACTACATGACATTTATCAATGTTTTTGAGAAGGCTGAGGTTAAAATGGAAACTTTCTGTGCTTCCTCATGATCTATGGAGCCAGGTGAACTTGGATACTTCATGGTAGATATTTTATATTGGCCTGCAGCTCCTTCACTCTTTGCTCCCCGACTCCTGGGGAGATAGAGCTACATTGGTTATTGGGGGAAACCAAGGGTTATTGGCTGAGCTGAGGGTTCTTCTTTTTTCTTATGAAGAGAATTGTTTTGGATGGGGTTTTTCCAGCCTAACTTGGAGGATTTCCATTAGACTCTCTGTCTCCATCTTCTCTCAGGTGAAAGTGGAACATTAGAACTTGAGGGGAATTAGCCTGTGTTGTTTTCTTGGGGTGTGTCTCTGTGAAAGGCTTCAAAGGTCACACCTGGGTGTCTGGACCAGTGGTGAGCATCTATGCAGTGGGGAAGTATGTTGTCCCTGGGGAAGCTCTGTGGAGAGAAGCCATGCTGGAAGAAGAGAACTTGTGAGAAACAAGGAAAGGATTTTGTCGGTGACTTGAGGGTTGGGATTCCTTTATCTGTTATTCCCTCCTGCCTCTTGCCCCTCTCCCTTCTGAAAGTCCTAGCTGGGAAGGGGAGTTGTTCTCCTGAAGTTCAAGAGTGTGTGTCTCAGAGTTGCTAGTCCCATGAACTGTTGCTGACCAGCCAGTGAGCTTTTCCTTTGACCCTGGTGCTGACCTGCTTACTCCTTTCTCTCCATCCTCCATAATTGAGCTATGTCTTATCTGGAGAGTAAGGATAAAGCAACACACTGAGCCTAGATACTTTCAGGATGGGACAAAAGAGACCTGTAAAGTTCCTCATTTGAAAAATGAAGAGTTTGGATCAAGCCAAGTTTATTTAATCTTTCTTTTTTGTGGCATAGACCCTTTTGGCAGTCTGGCAAAGCCTTTGGACCCCTTCTCAGAATAATGTTTTTAAATGCATAAAATCAAATATATAGGATTACAAAGGAAAACCAATGATACTGAAAGATAGTTATCAAAATATTTTTTAAAAAACCAAGTTCAAGGAACTTAAGTTAAGAATCTTGGGACGACTAAGGTTTCTTCTGGCTCAGACCCCTGTCTCTCTGAAACTTTTGCTCTCATCAGAATGTATTCAGGAATGATGGGAAAAATTAAAGAGATGAAATTAATTCTTTTCCAAAGTATTTGATGATGTTACAGAGATTCCCACTCCCAAAGTGCCTCTTGACCAGGCAGGTAGAATATATTCAAGTCACAGTAAACATACACGATGTTCTAAATTCAGTTGATAAAACTAGATATGAATAAAATCACTGTGACCAGATGGCATCCATCCAAGAGCTCCAAGGGAACTGTGGAAAATGGGGATCTTTTGGCCAAAATGGGCAACCTGTTACAAACAGCCACTGTTCCAGAGTGTTGGCAGTTTGTCAACATGACTTCCATTCAGAAGCACTGCTGGGGGAGATCCTGGGAACTGTAGACCAATGAGTCTCATTTCCATTCTTGGCAAGTTAGCAGAAATTATAATTAAGGGAAGAATCACCCAGGGCTGAAGTAAATGTAATTTATTTAGTAAAAGGCAGTATAATTTCTGTAAGGGGAAATCAGGCTTGGGATTCCTGGAAGGGGGCAAATCAGCAGGAGAACCAGTGGATGTAATTTATTTAGATTTTCAAAAGACTTTTGACAAGGTTCATGCTAAAGATTTGTAGAAAACCCAAACCTGAGTTATCTCTTTTCTTTACTCCTTGGGCTTGTTCCTTCTCTCTTGTTTGTCTATCTCTTTGATTAAACTGATTGATGGTTTCATAAATTTCCATTTTAGTCATGGCTTTAGACATGGTGCCTTGTATATAGTAGGTCCTTAATGCTTCTGACCACTGGGTTTTATCCCTGACTGCTGGATGCTAAATGACCATGGGCAAGGCACTCCCCTGGTTTTTCCTTATGTCCCCATCTTTGGCAAAGTAATAATTATAGCCTCTTTGCCTCAGTCAAATAATGATAATAAGCAATTCTTAGATGTTTTGGAAAACAAGAAATCTCCATAAACGCCAATTAATCATAGAGCAGACTGGCTAATTGCAACCTGAGTGTTGTACCTCATCTTTTCCCTGCCCAGGAAGGCTCTAAATCTCAGACTGAGAGCAGGGCCTCAGCAGCCCTTGAAACAAAAGCAATGTTGAAGACAAAGTGTGGGGCTCAATTTACATTCCATCCTCATAAGCCTTCCTCCTCCTCCGTGTATGTTTGAGATTTGAGAAATAATACTCTGAGCAGGGAAAATAGCCATAATGGGGCTAGAAAAAGCGAGGGAGCAATTTTTCATGTGTGGAAAAGAGAAATCAGAAAATCCAGGTTTGGGTCAGTTATAATTCTCTACCAGTTTTAGCTTTCTGACTCTGGGTTAGCCACTTAGTTCTCTGAGTGCCAATTTACTCATCTATAAAATGGGTATATTGGTATGACCTAGATCCTAGGTAGTTGTAAAGAGAGTGAAACAACCTGAAGGTTCCATAGAAATGAGAGATGTTATTATTATTTTTGCAACTACTACTACCATTATTATTATTATGCAACAGAATTTCCTGTTTGGTTGTGCTTAGCTTTTCTACCAGCCTTAATCAAAAGGTGCTGTCAAAATTTGTTTTTCTTTTCATAGCCTAGAAGAAAGGGAGGAAACATTTATTAAATGTCTACTATGTGCCAGGCACTGTATTAAGCACTTAAAAAATATTTTCTCATTTAAACCTCAAAACCACCCTGGGATTTAGGTGCTATTATTATCCTCATTTTACAGTTGAGGACACTAAGGCAGACCGAGGTTAAATAACTTGCCCAGGGTCACAGAGATAGGATCTGAGGCTAGATTTGAACTCAGATCTTCCTGCCTTCAGACCCAGTAGCCTCTCTACTGAAATCTCTCCAGCTGTCTCAATACCACAATACTACTCTGCTTTTTTTTCCAGTCTAAAACTTTATCCATAAACAAAATATGGTTAGTTTGTCATAATTTATTTGTAGTGAATTCATGTCAGCTCCTAGAAGCTCCCACCTCCCCAGTGCTTACAAACTATCTGTTTAATAAGCATACTAGAAATTTTGATATCAACATTTATGCTTTTGGAATCATTTATTTATTTATTTGTTTTTGGGTGAGACAGAGCTAGGCCTTGAACACCTATTTTCTCATTTTTAAAAAAAATTCCTACTTTCTGCCTTAGTAACAACTCTAAGACAGAAGGGTGCAAGGGCTAGGCATTGGGAATTAAGTGACTTGCCCAGGATCATAGCTAGGAAATATCTGAGGTCGGATTTGAACCCAGGTCCTCTTGACTCCAGGCCTGCCCCTCTATCTACTGTGCTACCTAGCTGCCCCACTGCCCCCCTATTTTCTAACTTTAAGCCTACTCCTTTTTTTTTTAATATCTCACTGCTTCTCTTTAGGCGTATAACATTCTAAGGGGAGGAAGAGAATAATAATTTATTAAGCGCCTACCCTATGCCATACAGTGTATTAAGCCCTTTACAAACATCTCATTTGATCTTAACTCATCCTAACTGCTTTCTAGTGTGGGAGAAAAAACAATCTCCTCTTGCACTTTTGCCAGATCTACCAGACGCATTATTTATTAAGTATACAAGCATCCGCTTGGAGAAAGGCTCACATTGGCTTTATTCCTTCTCCGGTTAGATCAGAACAAGCTTCTCCCTTGAAGTGGTTCAGCTTGCATTATAGGGTAATTGTTAAGCAAAAGATAAATTACCCATCGGGGCAAGACAAACTACAGTGTCATTTAGGGTCGTTAGAATTTCTAGACCAGGAGATAAATGATGATATGGGCACATGCCCTTGGAGAAACATGGCTTCCTGAATCTCTCCCCTCTTTTCAAAAAGAATGATTCTTTTCATTTGGTCAACAAAAAAGATATTCCTGATTTGGCTACCATAAAACTCCTTCTATTGATCTCAGAATTGGTTCTGCCTTCTAAAGGGAATTCAGGACATTTCTGCTTTTTATTGTGTTCCACTGATAGGTCTTCATTCAGAAGAGAGTGAAGATTTCAATGTTGTTATAATATTAATTCTTAATTTTCATAGCACAACTGGGGAATCACTATGCTATTTTTGCCAGCAAGGTGTTTTGAAAAGTATCTTCCTGATTTGAAAAGGCAAACATTTGCCCATCTCCATTCTAATAGCTTTTCTCCCATGCACAATGATTTTCTTTTTCTTTTCTTCTTTTTAAACTCTTACCTTCTATAAGCATCTATAAATAAGGGATAGAAGAACTGCAGGAGTGGAAACACAGAAGAAAAACAACTGCTTGAACACATGGGTTGAGGCGGACATGATTGGGGATGTAGACTCGAAACTACCACACTGATGCAACTATCAACAATTTGGAAATAGGTCTTGATCGATGACACATGTTAAAACCAGTGGAAATGTGCGTCGGCCATGGGTGGGGGAAGTGCGGGGGGGGTGAAGGGGAAAGTAGGAGCATGAATCATGTGACCATGTTAACTTTTCTAAAAAATAAAAATTATTAAATAAAAAAATAAGTAAGGGATAGGCAACTAGGTTAAGTGACTTGCCCAGGGTCCCACAGCTCGGAAGTGTCTGAGACCAGATTTTCACCCAGAATCTCCCCTCTCCGTCCATCTATTGAGCCACCAGCTGCCCCAACCACTGGCTCTTAATCTTTTCTGTGTTATAGACCTCCTTGGCAGTCCTGGTGAAACCTGTGGCCTCATCTCAGAATTAAGTTTTTAAATGTCAAAATAAAAGACATAGGATTACAAAGGAAACCGATAATCCTGAAATGCCATTACCGAAATATTTCAAAAAGCAAGTTCATAGACCCAAGTTAAGAATGCCAACTCTAAATAAGTCTTAAAAAATAATAGATTGATAGTTCATTATTATAATGCATTATAACTGTAGAAAGAACACTGTCAAACAATCAAACTGATCTTTCAAGTCTACTTGTATTGAAGACCTGGCACATCTCATTGCACGTGTATTAGATTGGCTACTGGTAGCTACTAGATTTTCACTTAGCGACTCAGTTTCCCCAATTAAATCATACTGCTTTTTATACTGTTCAACAGAATTTATTATCATTCCTCATTTGATGGGTAATTTTAGTTTCCAGTTCTTTGACATTATGAAAAAAAAACTGATGTGTATGTGTGTATAGTACACATAGGACCTTTTCTTTTTATGATCTCTTTGGAATAAAAAAACCCTTCTACTGGTATCACTGGGTCAAAGGGCATGCATCATTTAATAATTTTGGGAAGCATAATTGTTTTTTTGTAATGGCTGTACCAATTCACAACTTTACCAACAGTACATCAGAATGCTTCTTTTCCCACAGCCATTCCAGCATTTGTCATTTTCCTTCTTTTCTTCACTGGCAATTTTGTTCCTTGGCTTCAGCTCTCCTTCAGTGGAAAGAGGGATGGGTTTAAGTCAGAGGATGTGTTTTTGAACCCTAGCTCTGCCACTTAATAGTACCTTGTGAAAGTCACAACTTTCTGGGCTTCAGTTTCTCCTTCTGTAGAATGAAGAAAGGTGACTAAAAAACTGGTTCAGTTCTAAAATACAGCACGAGGTCTAGGATCTTATAGAAAAGCAGAAGATGAGAAAAGAACCTCCCTCTCAGCTCACATATACTCATATTGATGACGTAGTTTCTCTTTGAGGCAGTATTTGGTTCAGAATCAGGAAGATCTTTGTTTAAATCGAAAATCACTTAACTAGCTGAGTGGTCCTGGATAAGTCACTAAACCTCTGCGTGCCTCAGTTTCCACAACTGCAAAATGGAGATAATAACAGTACCTGTTTTGCAGGGTTGTTGTGAGGATCAGACAAGATAATATTTGTGAAGTGCTTAGTGCAGTGTCTGGCACATTGTAGGTGCTACATAAATGTTTACTCCCTTTCTCTTATTCTTTTTTAAATTTAGTAATATTTTATTTTTCCTCAATTACTTGTCAAAATTGGTTCTTAACATTTTTTCTAACATTTTGTGTTTCTAAACTCTATCTCCTAACCTTTCCCCTCCCTGAGATGGAAAGCAGTTTGATATAGGTTATATATGTGCTCTGATGAAAAAACATATTTCCATATTCATTTGTTGTTGAAGAAGACATGAAGAAGACACACATATAAAACCATGAAGAAAATAAAGTGAAAAATGGTAGCTTTGATCAGCATTCTGATTCTATCCTTCTTATTCTTAATGGAGACTTGTCTGTCTCAGTATCTGTTGTGACACACTTGTTTGTATATATCTGTGTTTACTCAAACATGTATATTTGTAGGTATGTGTATATATTCACTTATTATATATAGAAGTTGTTATTGGTATTGACTTGTTTCAGTTATTTTTGACTCTTCCTAACCACTGTTTGGAGTTTTCTTGACAAAAAATACTGGAGTGCTTCGCCATTTCCTTCTCCAGTTCATTTTACAGATGAGGAAACTGAGGCAAACAGGCCCAAATGACTTGCCCAGGGTCACACAGCTACTAAGTGTTTGAGGTTGGATTTGAACTCAGGAAGATGAGTCTTCTTGACTCCAGGCCTGGCACTCTATCCACTGTACCACCGAGCTATGTATACATGTATACGTATATTTATGAGGCTATGGATGTTGATATTGATTTTTCCTATTATTGTGAAGAAGAGGTCAGTAAACCCTAGATATTTCTGATTCTCTTCATGATATTGTGCCAGTCACTTGGCCTCCCTGACTCTTTCCATTTTTAAAAAATCTGTAAACAAAAGTGAAGCTGGACTAGATAGCTTCTAAATTCCCTCTGGCTCTAAAAATCTATGAAACTGTGGCAAAAGAGAACCAGTTGAATTGAAAACATCAAGAAGCAAGCCAGGCAGCTTAATAAATGCAGAAAGGACAAGACCATAAAAGCCCCAAATTCCAGAATGAAATTTGAATTCTAAGGGCCAAGAGCTTAGAGATCATTAGGTTCACCCTTTTTATTGTATAGCTTGGGCAGCTGCCAACTAGAGAGGCTGGGGACTTTGTTCAAGGTTACACAGTTTGTAGTGTGGGAGACTTAATTATACATAGCTGTATCGCTAACTTCTCATGTGACCTTACACCCTCCGTCTGTAAAATGAGGAGGCTGGTCCAATTGTTCTTTCAGGGTCCTTCCCAGCTCTATAGTGACACTACGATTGATATTTTGGGGGACTTGTGGCAGTGACAGGTGGGGATGGTCTTTAAAGTCTAAATCCTATGCTTCCACGATTCTCTGAAAATCCCTTTGGGGGGACTAGTAGCAACAAAGGGGATAGATTCAAGCTTAGTTTAAAATGAGATTCCCACTGAATTGTTGAGTGTATCCTGAAAACAGGAATTTTCTTCAGGAAAACTTTTTTTGTCTTGGCAATCTAATTTCTCATTCAAGGGGGCAGCAGCTCAGTAGATTGAAAGCCAGACCTAGAGACGAGAGGTCCTGGGTTCAAATCTGACCTCAGACACTTCCCAGTTGTGTGACCTTGAGCAAGTCACTTAACTCCTATTGCCTAGCCCTTACCACTCTTCTGCCTTGGAACCAATACACAGTATTGATTCCAAGATGAAAGGTAAGGATTTTTAAAAAATTTCTCATTCAACACATTTTCTGTTATGAACTTATAACATTTTTTTTTTTAATCCTTACCTTCTGTCTTGGCATCAGTTCTAGACGGAAGAACATCAGGGACTAGGCAAACAATAAGCCACTTGCTCAGGATCACACAGCTAGGAAGTGTCTGAGGCCAAATTTGAACCCATGTCCATCCAACTCCAGGCCTGAACCTTTATCCACTGTGCTTCTTAGTTGCTCTTATCACAAAATTTTGAATTCCCCCAGTTAAAAGAGAATATTTGACATATTCTGGACAGTTCTGTGGCACAGTGAATTGAGTGCTGACCCTCATGTCAAGAAGACCTGATTTCAAATCCAACATTAATATACTAGCTGTGTGACCTGGGAAAGTCATTTAATCCCCATTTGCCTCAGTTTCCTTATCTATAAAGTAGGGTTAATAATAGCCCCTATCTCCCAGTATTGTTGTAAAGATCAAATGAGAAAATAATTGTAAAATGCTTAGTTAGCACAGTGCTTGGCACAAATATAGATGCTATGTAAATGTTAGCTATTAGCTATTATTATTCTTTAAAAGTTCCCATAAAGAACAAGCTTCATTAAGGTGGGTAAATTTTTAGGTAATTGCTTCTTCTGTCTCCTGAACACTTCCTTTTCGAAAAAAAATTTTTTTTTTGAGAAGAATGCCCAAATGGTCTCAAGCTTCTAGAAGATCATTTCATTGAAGCTATAAGTATCATAACAATGTCCAATTATTGAACATTTTCCTAGACTTGTTGAATTATAGAGTCTGTAGTGGAGTCATGGTTGGCTCTTTTACCCATACTGGAGGACTCTGAGAATAATTATGAGGGGAAATAATTTGCCCAACAGTGGAATCATCAGTCCTCCTGGTTGGTATTTTTATTTGACTTTCTAGAACAGAAATAAGGAGGTGTACTTATATGTCCCCAGGACCTACCCCAAGACTAATTTTTCTCTTTTTCTTTTGACTGTAGATCTCTCCTCCTAATGAAAGAAAGCAGTGAGAATGGATTACTGCAGCCAGACCACTCTAGTCCCATGTGGACAAGATAAATACATTTCCAAGTAAGATTTCTTGTTATAACGTGATGGAAGAACATATTAATGTTATTATGGGCATTCATGGGGGATCAAGTTGTAGAATGGGATAAAGAAGCTCTCATGGCCTAGACCAGTGATTCCCAAAGTGGGCGCTACCGCCCCCTGGTGGGTGCTGCAGCGATCCAGGAAAGCGGTAATGGCCACGGGTGCATTTATCTTTTCTATTAATTGCTATTAAAATAAAAAAAAATTAATTTCCAGGGGGCTAAGTAATATTTTTTTCTGGAAAGGGGGCAGTAGGCCAAAAAAGTTTGGGAACCACTGGCCTAGACCAATGATTCTCAAGAATTTTTGAGTTTCTATAACCTATATTGTTTAATTTCCATTTCCCTTCTTTCATCTTACAAAAAAGTGTTGTGTAACACAGATTTCAGGTTTTAAACATAATACTGTTATTAGGGACCAAAGCAAGGACATCATAAATGAAACTACTTTGCAGTGTTTAGATCTTTTCTATTCTCTGGTAACCGGATTCCCCATCTAGATTTCAAAATGGATTTCTATTGTACTGAATTGCCCCCTATAAGGAGTAGAGTAAAAGTGAAGTTATTTTTTTTTAAAGAAGTATAAAATTAAATTTATGTCTGAATTTAAATCATAGATGTATAGTGTAGTTATAAACTTTAATAGAGTGTTTGATTTGGAGCTAGGGTCCCTGAATTCAAATCCTGGCCCCATGCTTTACCTCTGTGACCTTTGGTAAATATATCCCCTATTCAGAACTCAGTTTCCTCATTTGTGAAACAGGAGAGTTGAATTTATAGAATCTCTAAGATCCCTTTTAGCCCTAATGCTTCCATAATATTTGTTGAAAGAATGGGTGGTACTTCTTGAGGTAATGGGAAGCATGGTAATTGAATTCTTGAGTGACTGTAATATGTACTAAATATTTATGCTTCCATGAGGGTTCTGGTAAGATTTTTACACCAGTCTCCTACTTCCCCCAATAATATGATCTTAAGCATGTACGGTAGCTCCTTAACTCTAAAAACTAGTAACCTTTGACTTGAGGTGGGACAAAATACTCTTGAGAATAAATGGTCTATACTAAAGCAAAGAATCAACTTTACATAAATGAGAGAATTGGCCTCAATGACTTCTGAGGTCCCTTCTATGATCCTAGGTTTTTTTTTGAGGGGTGGTTAAACACTGTTGGGACAAGTCTGCCAAGATCCTATAGGGAGTCAGTACAGTAATTCCCTTGGAATTTTGTAACCACTTTGTATAAAGGACATTAAGAATAAGACAAAGATAATCCATCTGGTGTTCCTATCAGCTAAGAAGACAAGATAGAAAAGAGAGATAGTGTTGTACATTCAAAAGAGCCCTGGATTTGGAGCTGAATACCCAAAGATGTGTTGCTAAATATTTAACAGTTGAGTCTCTCATAATTGTTTGTTTTACAATATTGTTATAGAGTAAATGCTTCTACAGGTTCTGTTCACAACTTTGTATCAGTTCATACAAGTCTTCCCAAATTTCTCTGAAGCCTTCTCTTTCATGATTTCTTACAACACAAAAATATTCCATTATATTCTTATACCAGGATTTGGTGTCATTCCTCATTTTATGGGTACTTTTTAGCTTCCAGTTCTTTGACACTATGAAAAAACTGATATTTATCTATCTCTGTGTGTGTGTGTGTGTGTGTGTGTGTGTGTGTGTGTGTGTGTGTGTATGTGTGTGTGTGTGTAAAGAGTGTCTTCTTTTTCTGAGCTCTTTAGAATAAAAAACAACCTCCTGCTGGTATCATTGGATCCAAGAGCATGCACATTTAATAATTTTTGGGAGCATAATTGCTTTTAGTAATGGCCATACCAGTTTACAACACTACCAACAGTATATCAGAAAGCCTCTTTTCCCACAGCCATTCCATCATTAGTCATTTTCCTTTTTTTCTTCCCCTGCAATTTTTTTTATGAACTGAAAGTAAATTAGAAAGAAAAATGTATTACAATGAGCACAAAGTTATGGACTTGGCTACATATAAAGGCACACGTGCACACACACACACAAAGCTTTTGGATTGCCTACTCTTAATTAAGAGAAATCATTAAGAATTGACTGTAAAACTTTGAAAACAATCATAATTAATCATGGAATATTGATAAGAACACAGAATGTTAGAACTTTGAAAGGAACTTAAAAAGCACGGCATATCAGAGCTGGGAAAGGACTTGAGAAGAGAGAAAGGGAAAAGAAAGGGGTAGACTATAGACTAATAGATCTGTGAGTTCAGAATGTTAGAACTGAAAAGAATTTAGAGAGTATCCACTACAAATCCCACATTTCACAGAAGAGGAAACTGAGGCCCAGAGAAGGAGAATGATTTGCAAAGGTAACCTACCAATCAAATTATAGAATGAGACTAGAATCTAGGGCCCTTAATTTCTAATCTAATGCTCTCTTCTTGGCACTATAGAGAATTCTAAGGCAGTCATCCTAGCTTTTGTCTTGTCATTGGACATAGACGATTCTGGAAGGGAGAATAAGGCTGATGACTTTGTGTAACTCTTTCTCACTTCAATCCAATTCATGAACAAATCAAGACATTATCCTATGATTTCATTGGTCCTCTCTAGAAACAAAGGATGAACAATGAGAAGTCAGAGTCATAGTGTTTTGACTAATGGATTTTTGTGAATTCTTCAAGTCTCTAATTTCAAAATTATGGCTTTAAGGGTATTGGTAGAGAAAGGACACAGTAATAAGCTCCCTTCTATAGCCCTTTAGCTGTTATATAGCATATTATAACATGACTTTTTAAGATAGTTTGTGTGGGTATTATTATTCCCACTTAAAATTTTTTTTAAACCCTAATATCTTTTATATAGATCCTTCTATATTAATTTTATTTGTTACAGGGCTAGACAATGGGGGTTAAGTGACTTGCCCAGGGTCACACAGCTAGGAAGTGTCTGAGGCCAGATTTGAACCTAGGACCTCCTGTCTCTAGGCCTGGCTCTCAATCCACTGAGCCATCCCATTACCCCCTATTATTCCCACTTTAAAGAGCTGACTTACCTATGGTCACATAGTTGAAAACTGCTCTCTGCCCAAGTCCATAACTTTATAGTCTCCTTGGCCTGTGTAGTCCTTTGGAAAAGGGAAGCTCTGAGAAAGCTAACCTCTCCGTACATTTGATTTCCAGGAGAATCCTTAGTTTCTCCTACCAGGTAAGAGGATGCCTGAATTAGGTAGATACTAATGGATGGGTCTGGGATTTCTGTTTGACTATATTCTAAATTATATCCTAAAGCCCCATTAATTCAGAATTTGTGGCCAGAGGACTTGCTTTGCTAAGCAAATGTATAATGGAAGCAAGATGAGATAAGAAATGTTTAGAGGACTTGAGAGTAAAGAGTACAAGCTCTTTAGAAACTCTCCATTATAAACTGAAAAGCAGTCATAGTGAGTAAAAAGGCCAATAGTGCTTAGAGCCAGAGTTCTGGTTTCAAGTCTCATTTTGGACATTCAATGGCTGGATAAGCCTAAGAAAACTCTTTATCTTCTCTCAGTCTCTGTTTCCTCCTACTGCCCCTCCAACCGATCTTGTCTACTTTTTATGGTTGTTGTGAGGAGACTGCTTCTCTTATTTTATGTAGTATCATTAACTACACATAAACCAGAAAGCATTATCTGAATTCTCGTTACTATAATTAGGTAGTTGTAGCAACCTTTGTCGTTGTTTTTGTTCAGTAGTGTCTATGGAGTTTTCTTGGCAAAGCTACTGAAGTGGTTTGCCATTTCTTTTTTCAGTGGATTAAAGTAAACAGATGTTAAGTGGCTTGCCCAGGGTCATACAGCTAGTGTCTAAAGCTGGATTTGAACTCAGGTCTTCCTGACTCCAGGCCCAGTGCTCTATCCATTGAACCATCCAGCAGCCTCTAGACAACTCTTATCTCTGTTCTTGAAGGTGACTTTTGGTTATTGTATGTGCTCAGAAGTACTAAATTATATTTGTTTTAAAATATTCCATGTTCAGACTTCATCAGTTTAGACTGGTGCCCTCTCTCCCTATCCTTAAGTAGCTGAACATAATGAGAATTGATTTAAGAAATTTAAGAATTCAAGGGACTTTTAGAGTTAGAAAGGAACAAAGATGAATGAATGGATGAATGAAAGAGCGTTTATTAAGCACTAACCGAAAATAATCCAGCAAATTCTTTTTCTTCTTGGCATTGGGAGGTTAAGTGAATTGCTCCAGGTCACATAGCTAGGAAGTACCTAATGCCAGATTAGAACCTAGGACTTCCCCTCTCTAGAGGGCTGGTTCTCAATCCACTGAGCCACCCAGCTGCCCCCAAGGATCTTATATTCTAATGAAAGAGATAGCACAAATTGGTTTCAGCTCTACTCTGATGGAAAGCTCCCATAGTTCTTAGGATACAGTGGCAAAGCAGAGGTAGTTTTTAAACTTTTGCCTTTTCTCTTATAAATGATACTAAGAATCAGTTCCAAGTCAGAAAAGGGTAAGGACTATGTAACTGAGGTTAAGTAACTTGTCCAGGGTCACAAAGTTAGGAAGGGTAATGCCTCTTTAATGTAATTTTTATTAAGAATATAATCTCTCTTTCTGATGTTGAATGATTAGATGGTGCCACTTTTGGTCATGAGAACTTTATTTTCTGGGTCTTCAATAGCTGTGGCTGATGAACAGGACAGCTGGGGCACAGCTTTTGCAGAAACAGTTGCCAGATCAAATCCCCACATGAGTTTTTCCTAGAATGATGGCCATGAGATCGTCTTGGACCTGGTAGCCTGAAACTGTATTCCCTCTTTCTCTCCATTTCACTTGTAGAGAAGCACAGTGATTTTAGAATTGCCTCATTTTACCAATGGAGAAACTGAGGCATGAAGGTGGGGAAAAGTGACTGGACCAAGGTCACAGAGGTAGTTATCAGAGTTAGACTTTAAACTTAGTTTCTTCTGACTCCAAGACAGTGCTTCTTTCATTCTACCATGTTGTTGGGCTCTCCAGACTCTCAAAATCTCTGACAAATCACATTCTTAGGGACAGCTATATATTTAGGAATTTAGGGAGTGGCTTATGGTTGAGTTACTGGATCACCACCCTGCCCTTAGTTCCAGAGTCTCTATTGTGGGGATATACCAAGTTTGAAGGCTTAAGCTGACTTTAAGTTAAGTTATGATGAACAACAAGTTGGAAGATGTTTATTCTCAAAGCCAGGAGAACTAGCTCATGATCAACTCTCTGCTTGCTAGACTGGACCCTTCCCCTATTTGAAAAAGCAGCGTGATACAATGGTCAGGAAGTTGGGTTTGAATCCCACTTGTCCCTGTGTGAATCTGAGCAAGTCACTTTCATGTCTCAGAGCCTCGGTTTCTTCCTCTGTAAAGGCTTGGACACTGGGAGGTCCTGGGTTCAAATCTGACCTCAGACACTTCCTGACTGTATGACACTAAGCAAGTCACTTGACCCTAATTGCCTAACCTTTACTGACTTTCTGCCTTGAAACCGATATTCAGTGTTGATTCCAAGACAGAAGGGAAGGCTTTAAAAAAATTGTAATTGTGGAAAAAATAGAAACCACTTTGCAAACATCAGAGTACCCTAAAAATCAAATCAGTCATTCTGCAAGCATTTATTAGATGCCTATCATGACTGGCATACAGAAGTGAACATTTTTGTCCTCAAAGAAGCCTATACCCAATTAGAGGAGAAAACATTCACATATATACATATATAGACAGAAACATATATATATATATATATAAAACAAACACAACACATAGGTGGGTTGGGATATAAACATCTGGAGGGAAAAGGGGAAGGGGAAGTTACCCATGCTCCTTCCTCTCCTTTTTTACCCACCTATAGCCCCAAACCGACTGTTCTTGAAGTGTGAGAATTGGCAGCTGAATGAGCTTGCATCCTGTATTGGAAAAAAGCTCTGATATGATCAAATCATAAGAGGAACAAATATAGATTAATAAATGCTTGTTGGACCGGATTGAGTATTAAGACCAAGCCCATAGAAAATGCAACTCAAAGACCTAGACTTAATCTTACTGTTTTAAAGGAATCCGAATCCTTTTGAGCCCCAGGAATTCGCTATGCCTTTTCAGTTCCTCATGACTAATATTTGCAGGGGATCAGAAGATCATGGGATTTAGAATAATTGGGGACCTTCTTGGAGGGCGTCCTCCTTTATTTTTTCTCAATGGGGAAAATGGGACCATGAGAGTGTGTGACCTGAACACGTTAGTAAGTAGCTGCCCAAGGAGGGAAGGAAGAAACCTTATCTCGGGATTGTGAGTATACACGCTGACTGGCTGGTAGTCTCCCTTCCTCGGCAGAGACAAGGCCAATCTGTTTCCCTCAAGTCACCCTTGTGGATGGGACTTGGATCAGATGACTCTAGGGCCTGGAGTCTAGTCATCTTGGAAGACATTGCTGGTCTTTGAAATGCACTACATTTGTCGAGAACTGGTGAGAAAATAGCAAGCTTGAAGGCTTTTTGATGATAAGGTCTCCATTTTGATTTGCCTGTGATAGCCAGACCAATCACTTAAGAGAATCCAAACCCCAGTGGAAACTGTTCAGCTGGCAGATTGTGGCTGTTTCCCCTCAGTCAGTAGCCCCAGAGTTTTAAGGTGGAAGGAAAGCAAATTCTCACCCTGATCATGTTCCCTTTGCTTCCCTGCCCGCTTACCTTCATTCCTGCTCTTGTATGTCTTTGAAGTTTGAGAAGGGGAAGGGAGGAGGGGAAGAAGAAGGAGGGGGGAAGGGACATGGGGAGAACAGTTCTCAGAACTGAGAGGACAAAATTAGTTGAGAAAATCGAAGCATTTTCCCACCTGCCTTCCACCCTTAAACCTTTAGCTTTAGAAAGCATGATGGAGCATAGTCCCTGCCCTCAGTGTTCACAATTAAGTAGGCGGCCAGCTTTGAACCCTTGGGCAAATCATGTAATCTCTGTGGGTCTCTGTTCTTCATATGCAGTTGGATTAGGCAGCATGGGCTACTGGGTAGATCTCCGGAATTAAAGTTAGGAAGACCTACATTCAGATTCTACTTGAGACACTCACTAACTGTGGGACCCCGGCCAAATCATTTAAACCTCTATGGATCAGGGCAGTTAGGTAGCCTGGTAGACTGGTATGTTAGCCTGAATCTGGGTTTAAATCTGGCCTCAGGCACTTCCTGGCTGAGTGATCCTGGGTAAATCACTTAATCCTGATTGTCTAGCCCAGTGATGGCGAACCTTTTAGACTGAGTACACAAACTACAAACCTCACACCACATGTGAGTCATATGTGAGCCACATGTGGGGCCATGTGAGAAATATCCTCAGGCACATGTGGGGAGGGGAAGGGAAGCAGCCCCCTCTGGTATGCATGCCATAGGTTTGCCATTTTTCTGTTTTAGAATTGATACTAAAATGGAAGGAAAGGGTTTTTATTTTTATTTTTTTCTTCTCCAAATAGTAATTTTTATTTATTTATTTTTTCATTTTAATTTTTAAATATTTTTCCATGTTTCCATGTTTCATTTTCTTTCCTTCCCCTCTTCCCTCCCCCACTCCCAGAGCCAACAAGCAATTCCACTGGGTCGTACAAATGTTGTCCCTTGATACCTATTTCCATATTATTCATCTTTGCTATAGAGCGATCTCTTTAAAGCCTAAATCTCACATCCCCATATATACATGTGATAAGTGATTGTCATATGTTTTTCTTTTACATTTCTACTCCCATAGTTCTTTCTCTCAGTGTGGTCAGCATTCTTTTACAGTAGTCCTTCAAGAGTGTCCTGGCTTGTTGCTACTAGTAGTAAAGCCCATTTCATTGGATTTTTCCACAATGTTTCACTTTTGTGTACAGTGTTCTTTTGGTTCTTCTCATTTCACTCTGCATCAGTTTATTGAGATTCTCCCAGTTCATAGAGAAATCCCCCAGATCATCATTCCTTACAGCACGATAGTATTATTGCATCACCATCATATACCACAAAGAAAGGGTTTTAAAAAACAATCAAAAATCCTCTATGGATCTCAGTTTTCTTACCTGTCAAACTGAGAGGGTTGGAAACAAGGTGGTCTAAGATCCCTTCTAGCTCTTAATCAACAATGCTGCAATCTATTGTTGTTTAGTCATCTCATTTGAGTATGACTCTTTGTGACCCCATTTGGATTTTTCTTGGTAAGATAATGAAGTAGTTTGCCATTTCCTTCTCCAGCTCATTCTACAGATGAGCAAACTGAGGTAAACAGAGCTAAGTGACTTGCCCAGAATCACACAGCTAGTCCCATGACTAGATAATATAATATAGATATATAATAACATGTGTATGTAATAAATGTATACCTAACATATTCTCTATAATATACTATATATTATACACATGTTTTTGTATATTATATGGTATATTAGAAATAATATACTATAATGTATATAAAGTATATAATATACTGTATATTATGCACATATTATACTATTAGTACACATTTGAGGGGCCGGGGGGACATTCTGGTGGAGATGTTCTGTAGGCACTTTACTATGCAGAGGTGGAACTCTTCAGTAGCTCCAGGATGGCCCCAGCATGAGGGAGGGAAGACAATGACGGATAATATCAATCAGTGTCAGATGAGAGCTTTCAGCTGCCATGGAGGGAAGCAGGTCAAACTTCTCAGTGAACAAAGATCATCAAAATACTGGTGCCACAAACCCTACCAAGATGCCCAGCTGAGGCAGATTGGTGGTGCAGTGGGTTGAGTGCTAGACCTGGAGGCAGGAAGACCTGAGATGAAACTAGGCCTTAGACACTTATCTGTATGTATGACCCTGGACAAGTCATCTAACCCAAGCCACTTTGCCCTTACTGCTCTTCTGCCTCAGAGCTGATACTCATTATAGTATGAGTATATGCTCATAAGACTTCTGTAAAGAAGGTACATTTTTTTTAAAAATCACTGTCATATTTCTAGTGATGCCTTCCCATCCAATAGAACCTTTCTTCTTGACAAACAGTTTAGCAAAGGCAAGAAACAATTTGCTGGACAGGTGCGCTTTGTACAATTCCCAGAACATATTAGGTGTTTAATAAATGCTTATGGATCATTAATTGACTATTGATGGTAAAGTTGCCTTGATCTCTTTTCAGCTCTATTTTTTTAACCCTCACTTTCTGTTTTAGTAACAACTCTAAAACAGAAGGGCAAGGGGGCTGGCAAATGGGGTTAATTGACTTGCCCAAGGTCATACAGCTAGGAAGTGTCTGAGGTCACATTTGAATGTAGATCCTCCCAACTCCAGGCTTGGTGCTCTAACCACTAAGCCACCTAGGTGTACCTAGTTCTACTAGCTTTGAAAGACATAAAGAAGAAAAGATTAGTTTGGAAAGATAATTGAAATGCCCCCAGAGTGTTTTTTTTTTGAAAAGTTGCAACATTAGCTTCAGTTCAGGAAATATTAGCAGACAATAGCAATGAAAGAATCTTAAAATAGTTGGTTCCCCCCCACCCCCAACCACAAAGAGCACAGAATCAAATGAGATGATATATGGGAAGTGTTTTGGAAATTTCAAAAAACCCTAAAAATAAAAACCCAGCATCCTTGTTATCTAGAAGTGCTGCATTTAGGAAGGTCAACTGTGAGTCACGTGTCCAGCTATATGGTCCAGGAGAGACCCTTCTGGACAATGAAACTGTAGAGATAGTAAACTCTAGAGTAGGGAGGAAGAATATTACAAAAGGGGAAAGAGTGGCATTCTGAAGCCTATAATCTTATGTCTTTTATTGCCTTTGGTTAGACCTTTGGGGATTTAGGGTGGTGTAGTCAGAAGAGATGTGGATTCGAATACCATCTCTGGCTCTTATTAACTGTGGAATCTTGGGCAAATGATTTAGCATCTCTGTTTCCCCCTCTGTAAAATGAGGAGGTTGAATTTCTCTCAGGTCCTTCTAGTTCTAGATGCTATGAACCTGATGAAATTACATTTTTAAACAATTATGAAATAATTTTTATTGCCAGATTTCTACAACAAATACTTCAGTTGATCAGTATAACTATAATATAAGGTAGCTGGGTTGCCCAGTAGATAAAGCACTGGTCTTGGAGTAAAAAAATTCACATCTGAATCTTGCCTCTTCATTAATTCCCTTGATATTTTTGACCATTTGTTCTGACAAAAGAATTTCGTTATTATTTTTTCTAGTTAAACAAAATAATTTTTTGGTAATTTGGTTGGTATGGCACCGAATAAGTAAATTTATTTAGGTAGAATTGTCATTTTTTTTTATTATATTAGCTTGATGAGCAGTTACCATTTTCCATATGTTTAGATCTGACTTTATTTGTGTAAAAAGTTTTTTGTAATTGTGTTCATTTAATTCTGAGGCTATCTTGGCAAGTAGACTCCCATGTATTTTATATTGTCTAGAGCAGTGATTCCCAAAGTGGGCGCTACTGCCCCCTGGTGAGTGCTGCAGCGATCCAGGAGGGTGATGATGGCCACACTTTTTTTGTATTACATTCTATTCTGAGTTCAACAAATAGTTTCATAATTTCCAGGGGAGGCTAAGTAATATTTTTTCTGGAAGGGGGGTGGTAGGCCAAAAAAGTTTGGGAACCAGTGGTCTAGAGTTATATTAAATGGAATTTCTCTTTTTGACTCTTGCTGCTGAATTTTGTTGGATATATATATACACACACACACAGATGTGTGTATATATATCATGTGTATATATATATATATATATATATATATCCAACAAAATTCAGCAGCAAGAGTCAAAGTGTATATATATGTACATATATACATATATATAGACAAGAGTCATGTGTATATATGTATATATATATGTGTGTGTGTGTATATATATATACATATATATATGTGTGTGTGTGTGTATATATATATATATATATATATNGGTATATTAGAAATAATATACTATAATGTATATAAAGTATATAATATACTGTATATTATGCACATATTATACTATTAGTACACATTTGAGGGGCCGGGGGGACATTCTGGTGGAGATGTTCTGTAGGCACTTTACTATGCAGAGGTGGAACTCTTCAGTAGCTCCAGGATGGCCCCAGCATGAGGGAGGGAAGACAATGACGGATAATATCAATCAGTGTCAGATGAGAGCTTTCAGCTGCCATGGAGGGAAGCAGGTCAAACTTCTCAGTGAACAAAGATCATCAAAATACTGGTGCCACAAACCCTACCAAGATGCCCAGCTGAGGCAGATTGGTGGTGCAGTGGGTTGAGTGCTAGACCTGGAGGCAGGAAGACCTGAGATGAAACTAGGCCTTAGACACTTATCTGTATGTATGACCCTGGACAAGTCATCTAACCCAAGCCACTTTGCCCTTACTGCTCTTCTGCCTCAGAGCTGATACTCATTATAGTATGAGTATATGCTCATAAGACTTCTGTAAAGAAGGTACATTTTTTTTAAAAATCACTGTCATATTTCTAGTGATGCCTTCCCATCCAATAGAACCTTTCTTCTTGACAAACAGTTTAGCAAAGGCAAGAAACAATTTGCTGGACAGGTGCGCTTTGTACAATTCCCAGAACATATTAGGTGTTTAATAAATGCTTATGGATCATTAATTGACTATTGATGGTAAAGTTGCCTTGATCTCTTTTCAGCTCTATTTTTTTAACCCTCACTTTCTGTTTTAGTAACAACTCTAAAACAGAAGGGCAAGGGGGCTGGCAAATGGGGTTAATTGACTTGCCCAAGGTCATACAGCTAGGAAGTGTCTGAGGCCACATTTGAATGTAGATCCTCCCAACTCCAGGCTTGGTGCTCTAACCACTAAGCCACCTAGGTGTACCTAGTTCTACTAGCTTTGAAAGACATAAAGAAGAAAAGATTAGTTTGGAAAGATAATTGAAATGCCCCCAGAGTGTTTTTTTTTTGAAAAGTTGCAACATTAGCTTCAGTTCAGGAAATATTAGCAGACAATAGCAATGAAAGAATCTTAAAATAGTTGGTTCCCCCCCACCCCCAACCACAAAGAGCACAGAATCAAATGAGATGATATATGGGAAGTGTTTTGGAAATTTCAAAAAACCCTAAAAATAAAAACCCAGCATCCTTGTCATCTAGAAGTGCTGCATTTAGGAAGGTCAACTGTGAGTCACGTGTCCAGCTATATGGTCCAGGAGAGACCCTTCTGGACAATGAAACTGTAGAGATAGTAAACTCTAGAGTAGGGAGGAAGAATATTACAAAAGGGGAAAGAGTGGCATTCTGAAGCCTATAATCTTATGTCTTTTATTGCCTTTGGTTAGACCTTTGGGGATTTAGGGTGGTGTAGTCAGAAGAGATGTGGATTCGAATACCATCTCTGGCTCTTATTAACTGTGGAATCTTGGGCAAATGATTTAGCATCTCTGTTTCCCCCTCTGTAAAATGAGGAGGTTGAATTTCTCTCAGGTCCTTCTAGTTCTAGATGCTATGAACCTGATGAAATTACATTTTTAAACAATTATGAAATAATTTTTATTGCCAGATTTCTACAACAAATACTTCAGTTGATCAGTATAACTATAATATAAGGTAGCTGGGTTGCCCAGTAGATAAAGCACTGGTCTTGGAGTAAAAAAATTCACATCTGAATCTTGCCTCTTCATTAATTCCCTTGATATTTTTGACCATTTGTTCTGACAAAAGAATTTCGTTATTATTTTTTCTAGTTAAACAAAATAATTTTTTGGTAATTTGGTTGATATGGCACCGAATAAGTAAATTTATTTAGGTAGAATTGTCATTTTTTTTATTATATTAGCTTGATGAGCAGTTACCATTTTCCATATGTTTAGATCTGACTTTATTTGTGTAAAAAGTTTTTTGTAATTGTGTTCATTTAATTCTGAGGCTATCTTGGCAAGTAGACTCCCATGTATTTTATATTGTCTAGAGCAGTGATTCCCAAAGTGGGCGCTACTGCCCCCTGGTGAGTGCTGCAGCGATCCAGGAGGGTGATGATGGCCACACTTTTTTTGTATTACATTCTATTCTGAGTTCAACAAATAGTTTCATAATTTCCAGGGGAGGCTAAGTAATATTTTTTCTGGAAGGGGGGTGGTAGGCCAAAAAAGTTTGGGAACCAGTGGTCTAGAGTTATATTAAATGGAATTTCTCTTTTTGACTCTTGCTGCTGAATTTTGTTGGATATATATATACACACACACACAGATGTGTGTATATATATCATGTGTATATATATATATATATATATATATATCCAACAAAATTCAGCAGCAAGAGTCAAAGTGTATATATATGTACATATATACATATATATAGACAAGAGTCATGTGTATATATGTATATATATATGTGTGTGTGTGTATATATATATACATATATATATGTGTGTGTGTGTGTATATATATATATATATATATATATATCCTGCTTCTGATACTTGATACTAGCTAATGTGACCCTGGGCAATTGATTTCACCTCTTTTTAGCCTCAGTTTCCCATCTATAAAATGGGAACAATAATTATATCTATCATTCAGGGTTGTTCTAAGGATCAAATGAGTTAACATATTTAAATGCTCATTATTATTATTGCTATTATTGTGTTTTAAATGAGGTACCCAAGTCCCCAAATGAGAATTATTTAAGGAAAAGTTTTCTAAAAATGAACCCTTTCCAAAGGTGGGATGGATAGTCTCAGGTGGAAATGATTTGCCCCTCCCTGGAAGTCTTCAAGCAAAAGCTGCAAGTGTGACCTCTTGGCTGGGCTGTTGTAGACAGGACTCTTGTCCAGGTTTGGGTTGCATCAGATGACCTCAGGGGTCCCTTTCAACTCTGACATTCTCTGATTCTTCCAAGACTAACCCTGTTTCTCAAAAGATTGAACTGAAGCAGGGATGGAGGTGAGAAAAAGAATTCTTCAGTGACTACTCAGTGACTACTACTATATTTGACAACCTCATGCCTTCTCACATGTATCTTTTATCTTTCTTTAAAGAAATGAACTTCTGGTACATCTGAAGACCTACAATTTATATTACGAGGGCCAGAACTTGCAGCTCCGGCATCGAGAGGTGAGGAATCCTAAGACGGTGTCATATGATATTGTTTACTTTGGTAGAAAGCACAGTACCCAGCAAACCATACCTTGCAAACAAAAGTTTCTTAATAAATGATAATTGGAAGGAATTGGACTTCTTTGAAGAATGAAGTATTACCTGGCTTCAACAAGAGATGGCAGTGCATGGATCAAAAGAGATAAATGATGGACAATATCAAGAGTATTATATTTAGAATCCAAAGCCCTAGGTAGGTTCAACTCCTAGCTGTTATTTAGTCTCTGGGTGGCTCTGGATAAATCCTCTTAGAGACTCAGTTTCCTCATCTGTAAAATGAGGTGGTTTAGATAATGTAAGATCGCTTCCAGATTTAAGTTTTATGTCCTGAAGAATAGGAGATGAAAGTACCTGCATCTATTTAGTTACCCTTTCATTGGATGGAGGAAGGATTCATTTAGTTACTTAACTGTGTGAAAGGCATTGAGGATACAAGCAGAGAAGTCAGACAATCCTTGCTTTCAAGGATCCAATATTCTAACTGAGGAGACAACAGACATTGAGGAGTTTGGCTGCAAGTCAAATGGGAAGGTCCCATGATCCTTAGGACACATAGGCACAGCTGATGACAATACCCCTTTTTATGCCGTTTCTTCTGGTGAAATCCTATCAATTTCTGATGTTGAATAGTTTGAATAAGATATAAGGAGAATGAAAAGGTAGAAAGGTTTCAGACATTTTGAGTGTAACCTCCAATCTGAGATGTCCAAGAAGCAGATAGTGATGTGTGACCATAACTGTTGAGTGAGTTTAAGGTTGGATATACAGAATCTTGGAATCATTTACATGGAGATGATTAAGCCCGTGCAAACTGGTAAGATCACCACGAACAAACAGTTCCTTTTCTCAAGGAGTTTACATTCTACTAGGAACATGTCCTGTCTTTATTTTAGTGGTATATAGCCATTAACTAGCTGTGCCACTTTGGACATTATACTCTTGGGCACCTAGTTTACTAATCTGTAAAATGGGAATTATAAGACTTACCCAGAGTTGTAAGGAAAGTGTTTTTGTAAACCTTAAGATTCTGTTAGAGAGGGAAAAGTGAAGTGGCACAATGGATAGAATACCAGGCCTGGAATCCTGAGTTCAAATTTGACCTCAGACATGTATTAGGTGTGTAATTCCATACAAGTCCTTTTACCTTGTTTGCCTCAGTTTTATCATCTGTAAAATGAATCGGGGAAAGAAATGTCAAACCTCTCCAGTATTTTGCTAAGAAAACCCCATGGATAGTATTAGCATGCTATGGTACATAGGTCACAAAGAGTCAGACGTGACTGAACAACAACAAATCCTTTAATGTGAAAAAATAAATTTCTAATTAAAGAATTTCAGGCACTATGACAACCTTGTGAAAGATAATTTTGGGTAGTGGGGTACCTTCCTTGTGTTCCCCTATGAGGCAACTACTAGTTCTGCTGATTCTGACTCCTAGGCTAATCCTAGACATTTTATAAATATAATTTGACTTCTCTTTCATAAGTTCTTGTCCAGTCATTTCAGTCAAGTCTGACTCTTTGTGACCCCATTTAAGGTTTTCTTGTCAAAGATACTGGAGTGGTTTGCCATTTCCTTTTCCAGTGTGCCACCATTTTATAAATGAGGAACTGAGGCAAAGAAGGTCAAGTGACTTGCCCAGGGTCACATAGATAATAAGTGTCTGAGGCTGGATTTGAACTCATGAAGATGAGTTTTCCTTACTTTAGACCCAGCACTCTGTCCACTGTGCTACTCATAAATTTAGCTTCTATTAAAATCCCACATCAATGCCTCTTCATGGTGTGGAGGTGACCCTGGGTTCTTAGAGGCCACACCAATTGAGTGTCAACTTTTGATAGCTGGAAAGTCTTTGAGGACAGGTCCAGGAATAGATCGTCTGCCTGTCATCTGAAGACCAGCCAAGATAAATGCAGAAAGCCTCAGTACCAATTTAGCTACAAGGTAATGAATCATTTGGCCACAGAAACTCTTTTTAAACTCATCCACTAAATCATTGAAGACTTGTGAGCTGGGTTAGGGGAATGAAGACTCGGCCTAATGAGGTCCCAGATCTTTGAAGCATTGACAAGGCTTAAAAGATCTAGAACTGGAAGGAAGCGTAGAGATTTTCTAGTCAGCCCTTTCGGTGGATAGTGAATGAGGTAGTTATGGGGCTCAGGGGACAGATTGTGGAAACTTGGAATCATAAAGATTTGAATTAAAATCCTGTCTTAGACACTAGCTGTGTGGTCCTGGGAGAGTCACTTAACTTTTGCCTGTCTCAGTCTCCTCACTGGTAAAATGGGGATAATAATAGCACCTACCTTATAGGGTGGTTGTGAGGCTCAAATGAGAAACTATTTGTAAAGTTGCTTTGAAAATCTCAAAAGTACTAAGTAATATAGATGTTATTATAACTACAATAATAATAAAACAACTGATATTTATATAGCACCTTAAAGTATATAGAACATTTTTCATAGTTTTATGCTGTTGGGTTTCACAACAATCCTGTGAAATCACAAGTTTGGGTAAAACAAAAGCAACTTCATGGGGTCAGTATAGTGGTAAAGATGATGTTATTCCTATTCGGAGCAACTTAGTGGTGTGCTGGATAGAGCGCCTGGCCTAAAGTCAGGAAGATTCATCTTCCTGAGTTCAAATTTGGCCTAGTATGTGATCCTGGAAAAGTCACTAATTCCTGTTTGCCTCAGTTTCCTTTTCTATAAAATGACTTAGAAAAGGAAATGGTAAGTCATTCTAGTATCTTTGCCAAGAAAACCCCAAGTGGGGCCATGAAGAGTCAGACATGACTGAAACAACTCAATGTCATCACCATATTCTCATTTTACAGATGAGGAAATGGAAATTCAGAGACATTATAAGTGACTGCTTATGCCACATGACTAGTAGATATCAAAGGGAGGATTTGAATCCAAATAGATACTACAAGTAGGGTAGCTAGGTGGACAGAGCACAGGCTTGGAGCCAGAAAGATCTGAGTTCAAATCCACCTCAGACACTAGCTGTGTGATCCTGGGCAAGTCACTTAACCTTTATTTGCCTCAGTTCCCTATCTACAAAATGGGAACACACTGGAGGAGGAAATAGTAAACCACTCCAGTATCTTTGCCAAGAAAATCTGATGGATGGGGTCACATAGAGTTGAACAAAACTAAACAACTGAACAACAACCATGTAATACATACACTTATAACCCCATTTTAAAGGTGAGCAAATAGACCTAGAGAGAGGAAAGTGACTTATCTAAGTACATGCCAGTAGTAAATGGCAGGTGTGATATTTGAACTGAAGTGCATTCAATCAAAATACATGGTTTTTCTCACCTTTTTGCTTATCAACCAATAGGGAAGAAGTTTACAGAAATACTGTGCTTGTAACACAAGGTAGGCCATCACACAGACATCAACAAAGTGGATTGAAAGATTGTTGGAGGGAGAGATTACTTCCAGACCAGGAAAGGGCAGAAAAAGTGACCCATAGGAGGCTGTATTTGATCTGGGAATGGAGGGGTCCCTGGCTAATGTTTAACCATAGACAATGAGGATATATGTACTAGCCGATTGAATGTTTAGGGTCTGATTTGTTTTTCGGAAGAGAAGGCTGATTACTTATGTATTTTTATTTAAGAGGTCCTGCCTTCCATTTATTGAAAGCTATTCATACATAGGGGAGCTAATGATAATTAACTGAATTTCCCTAAACATGATTAATTTCCTGAATGGGGACCTTGGCTGCCACCTTTAATCAATCAGTCTTCAGGTTTTCCTTAAATTAACAAAGAACCATCATACAAATATAAAACTAGAGGCCAGAATCATGACATGGCTAATTGTTCTTCCCTCATGTGGGCACAATAGACTCATCTACTATATACTTTCAGTTCTTCTTTGACCCTTCTGCCCTGGCCTTGGGGCTCATAAGATATATCCATTCCATCTTCAGTGAGAATGGAGTCTGACTTCTATTTGAGGTCGGTGAGACTTTAGGGCATAGATGACTTGGTCAAGAAGGTGAGGACACCTCATTGAGGTTTTGATGAACTCATTACTTTTCTGGGGCAGGAAGAAGATGAGTTCATTGTGGAGGGTTTATTGAACATCTTCTGGGGCTTGCGCCGACCCATCCGTTTGCAGATGCAGGACGACAATGAACGGATCAGGCCCCCTCCCTCCTCTTCCTCCTGGCACTCTGGCTGCAACCTGGGAGCTCATGGGTCAGTATTCTAACAGCCCCCCTCTCAGGAGGTGGGATCTCCATGCTTACTCCTCTCTGTATGTGTGTACATGGAGTGGCAGGGATGGGTGTATATCTTTGTCTCTGTCTGTGTCTGTCAAAGGCTAAAAAAAGAGTAAGGGGGAAGAAAGGAAATTAACTCTGAAATTATAAGTTCTTCTTTCTTCTCACTGCCCATTCCTAGCATGAAGTAATCGACAGAAAGCTGGATTTGGAGTCAAGAAATCCAAATGATTCTCCCTAACCTTGACTTTATCTGTTCTCTCTTCTTATGATCTATTCCCAACATGGGGAAGTGGGTAGGAAGTAGAGCTCTGGGGCAGCTAGAGGGCTCAGTGTATAAAGAGCCAGGCTAGAGACTTCTGAAGGTCCTAGGTTCAAACGGACCTCAGATACTTCTCAACTCTGTAACTCTGCGGCAAGTCACTTAATCCTGTTTGCTTAACCCTTATCTCTCTTCTACATTGGAACCAATAATTATTATTGATTCTTAAGACAGAAAGTAAGGGTTTAAAAGAAAGTTGGGGGGTGGGGTAGCTCAGTGGACTGAGAGTCAGGCCTAGAGACGGGAGGTCCTAGGTTCAAATCTGGCCTTAGATACTACCCAGCTGTGTGACCCTGGGCAAGTCCCTTGACCCCCATTGCCTACCCTTACCACTCTTCTAACTAGGAGGCAACACACAGAAGTTAAAGGTTTAAAATTTAAAAAAAAAAAGAAAGTTGGACTTGGAGTCAGGAAGTCCTAGATTCGAATCCCATCTCAGATATTTATTAATTGAGAGACTTTGTACAAATCACAGTTTCCCTGCCCTCAGTTTCCTTTTCAGTAAAATAAGGACATTTAGACTTGATGAATTTTATGGTCATGGTTTATAAATCTATGATCCTTTGATCCATCCCCCAACATCTCTGGCTTTGTAAGGATGGTGTGAGAAAGGAGAGAAGAAAAGGACATCATTACAGGATTTGGAACATAATTGTTATCACTCCCAAACCATAAGCATTAACCTTGGTATATAGCCTGTGCCTCTACCTACCACTCTCATTGGTATTGCTTCTCCACAGAACAATACCCTCCAGCCCCCCAGCTCCTACAGTGTGGCTTCTCTTTACCCACTACTTCTTGTGAGATAGAAATGAGGTCAGGAAATTTCCTTTATGGGAGATGTTCTTCAGTAGATTCTTAGGGACTACTAAGGAATTCATAGTTTTTAGACTTAATTTTCCCTTTTAAAAATTTCATCCCCTAGACTGCATGAGATATGTGCTTTCTGATCACCCCTTAAATATCCCCAAATGATATTTTTTTTTTCAGGTCTGACCTATTTTTTTTAGCTTCCTTGGTAATTTTGAGTGTGTTGCTCTGAGTTCTTTTCCATTTTCCCTGTGACTTTGGGGAGAGATGACACAGTATGTCCCTGTCTTAACCAAGTCATAGGTCACCAAGAGTCTGTCTGGTACCCAGCTTTCTTTTCTTCCAGCCCTATGGGTGGGCTTCATCTCAAAGGAGACTGAGAAACGGAAAAGGCATGATTGTACCCACCAGATGCTTGTCTGTATTCTTTTTTCCTCTACAAGTTTTGATTTTTTCCAGGTGACTTTTTTTAAGATTCCAAAAAGCAATAGCTGCATTATTAATCCCACAGAGCTGAAACCTCTCCAGGATGTCATCCTGGTGAACAAAGGAGCTCTGTTAGCATCTTCCTAAATAAACAACACAACCCAAATGGACTCAGAGTCTCTACCACAGGCAACAAATTGATTTTGTTCGCAGGCCTGCAGTTTGATGAAATGGACAATTGTATTGTCGCAGATGCGGAGTGCCAGAGCCCCTTGTCTTTTATGTAGGTGGCCTTCATCCTCAGGTGTTGGGAGTTGGGCCAGCCCAGTAGGAAGGTTCCCTCCACTCCTTGCCACATGCTGGTACCATTCTGAGAGCCAGTGAGAGAGAGAGAGAGAGAGAGAGAGAGAGTGACTTGTCACCACTGAAGGAACTAAGGGAACCAAACATCAGCTGCCTTGCTACGGGCTGAACTGGCTTCTCTATTCCACTTGGAAAGCATTTATTAAGAGCCTAATGTGTGCCAGGCCTGGGGGGGAATAAAGACAAAAGTGAAATAATTCCATTGAGGAGCTCATCTTCTCTGTTTTCTATCTTTCAGGTCCTTAATGAAGCCGGTTGCCATCCCCGATATTCAGATAACAGACACAGATGCAACCCCTGGAGGTGAGAGGAGGCTTAGCCCGACAGGTGAAATTTTGACTGCGGAAAGGAGGAGGGGAGGTGATGGGGCCAGGCCCGTGAAGACATGTAATACTAGTTCTCATGTATGTGTGTTTTCCTGATTTTTTTTTCTCAGTCTGACTCAGGTTAGTTTGAGAGATAAGTAATCTCCAGCTTTGAGAGAACTGGAGGGACCACCTTAGATAATCTTGCCATTAAAAGGGAAGGATTCTGTGGGGAGTCAGTGTCTGGGTCTCATCACTGATTCACCCTCTTGTAACCCCAAAAGCAGCAGCCTTCTTTTGGTGGAGAGAGAATGGACTCACTTCATTCCAGAGATCAGCGGGAATCACGAGTGATAGTAATAAGAGCTGACATATGTAACAATAGCTAACATTTATACAATGCTTACTATGTGCCAGGCACTGAGCTAAGAACTTTAAAATTTATATCTCATTTGATTCTCAAAGATACCCTGGGAAATGGTGCTATTACTACCCTCATTTTACAGATAAGGAAACTGAGGTAAACAGAGGTTAAGCGACTTGCCCACTGTCCCCCAGTTAATAATAATAGCTAATATTTATGTGTACTTACCATGTGCCAGATATTGTGCTAAGCATTTTACAATTATTATTTCATTTGAATTTCACAATGAATGATCCTGGGAGGTAGATGCTCTGATTATCCCCAATTTACAGATGAGAAAACTGAGGCAAAAAAAGGTTAAGTAACTTGCCCAAGGTCACAAAGCTCTTAAGTGGCTGAGGTCACAATTGAATTCAGGGCTTCTTGACTCTAGGCTTGGCTGCATGATCTCATTTAATCATAGCTGCAAAGACCCAAGAAGCCATCTACTCCAGTTCTTTCATTTTACTGTAGGCTTCACCAGGCATATAGTAAGTAGAAGCTGGACTGGGATTCAAAGCCAGGGCTCCCAACTCCAAATCCAAAATTCTTTTATTTACCCTAAAGCAATTTTCTAGGCTTCCCAACAACTCAGGGAGGGGGCTACAGCAGTATATTTACCTCAGTTTTACCAATGAGGAAAATGGAGACTCATTGAGATTAGGCCACTTATCTGTATTAAAGAACATAACTGGAATTCAAATTCTTTTGCCTAAGGGTAGGGGGATGAGAAATGGTTTTAAGAGACAGCCTTGCTTCACTTTTAAAAATCATTCATTCATTCATTCGTTTGTTTGTTCCATTAAAATTCCCTCCCCTTCCCACACTAGAGAAGGCATCATTTGACAAAAAGATTTATATATATATATATATATATATATATATATATATATA